>NC_072737.1:86165113-86246759 GCF_026930045.1 Uloborus diversus | reverse complement strand
GATGAAATTAAACAGCAAAAATTCATCTAAATGCAAAATTTAAAGATTACTAATTCCCATCTTTTGAGATTGATAAGAAATAAAAATACATAACGTTATACGCTGCAAATAATCTTTATTATAAGTGTACCTACTGGTCGATATGGGCTATTAATTCTTCATCTGTATTACCGCATCCGAATCACCATTTCTTTTTTGTGGATATGTCTCGTATTACCAGGAGGGTGTACAGAAATTTTGTTGCCCGTCACAAATAAAACTCTTACGGGCCCCCTCCATATTATTTACCCCTACTATTTGGGCCCCCATCAGGCTCGGGCCCGGGTCAGCAAGTGTCCCTTCTCCCCCCCCCGTGTACCCCGCTAATGCGTATTACCAATTCTAGAAAATCCAAAGTCATAATATGACGGGTGTAACGTTCTTGACCATTTCCATTCTCTTCCATTTGTAGAAACAAGAAACCCAACGTGTAGGTACTTATCGCAATTCATGATTGTAAAAAGCGTAATTTGAATTCAAGAAGTCGAAATTCAAATGCGAATCCTGGATGCTCTTTTTTTGTGTGTGTGTGTGTATATACGGGGGGGGGGGGTCATTTCTAAGCCTTTCTGGAAAAAGAAAATAACCATTAAAATTTGTGAGCCTAAGTATAATTCGGTTTCAACTAGATCTAAACGCAATGTATCAACTTGACCGAAACAACACCATTACGTTAACTCAGAAACGTGTGGGGAAAAAACATCTGCGAATATCAGAAACTTATGTTAGGAAAAATCATGTCCTCTATTCAAGGAACACAAATCTTGGTTTAATATGATATAACTACTTAAACACCCTACGCGAGAGTTGAAAACAAACTATAAAAATTTACTTTTGTGCACAAGAAAGCATTTTTTTTACGGAAAACTTGCAAACAAAAAAAGACAGCTTGGAATAATCATAACTCGGCGGCAGGGCTGTGGAGTCGGAGTCGTTTGAAAAACATGTCGACTCCGACTCCGGGTTTCATTTTTTTTTCTTTAATTTTCCCTGACTCTCCTTGCATTTTTTGAAAAATTAACTACGAATTAATTTGATTACATGTATATACCTACTTATAAGAAAATAACTCATTGTGGCAACTAGCTGGCTTGATTGTTTATCGAATTTTCTGTAACAGCTACCTACGCCGTCTCCTAGTTTGCTTATTTTCTAACTTAATTTAACTGACAGCAACTGTCAGCAAACAATTTTGTTGCCTAACATTTTCTAAATAATCACTTTGAAATAAAAATAATATATTTTTTACCTCGATCTCTGTTATAAAATAGTAAAAGGAATGCATGTATCGCTTGAGCAAGTCGAGAAACTTCTCAGGGTGCTTGGTAAATTCAAAAGAGTGTTGGTACGAAAGCACAAATACAAAAAATCCGATAAAATATAGGGGATAATGTTGTACCTTGGAACACTTTTCATATTTTAATTTTTAACGTCAATTATTTGAATCAAATTTAAAATCTAAAAGTCACATTAAAATAGCCCAACACACTTCTATAGAATATATATTTTTTAATTCAGACAATTTGAAAATAAAATGTTGCCAGCCATTTAAAGTATAAGTTCCAAGTTACCCCAAGGTTCAACATCCTATTGTACCTTGGGACTCATCCTGTTGTTCTATGGGAAAGTCTTCATGATTCAGGAAACAGCCTTATTATACTTGAACCAATTTTGCACCAGAAAAGAAAAAGTTGTTTAAAAGACTACATATAAGATTAGAACATTGTTCCATGTTCCTAAACATATCTTAATTATTAAGAACCATGCATGTTGTACCTTGGAACGTGTCCTAACGTACAAAATGTTTGGCTTTCCCAAGGTACAATCACCACGTGGTTTAATGAAAACCAAAATGATGGTCAATCTAGAAGCACTATAAATAATTTGCTTATGAGAAAATAATGAAAGTACTTCTCTTTTATAACAGAACAAAATTCAATTGGCTAAATTTACAAATACATACAAAGACGGAAAATGAAATGAAAACGAAGAAAATATTTACTTTTGAGTCATGAAATTCTCTTTCTCTCACAAAATCGTCAATTTTACTCATTTGATGCTGATTTTTACTATGGCACCATTTAGGATGAAAGGTTGCTATTAGAAATTATAAAAACATGGCTGCTAAAAATAGATTCTTAGAAATTAGCAGTGCCCCAAGGTACAACACTCTCCCTTAAATGTTTTTTTTAATTCTAAAAATTTTATCTAAGAAAGCTTGGTTAACACTGAAAAGTACAAAATAAAATTAGTATATGATTTATTGCTTATAACACTCAATAATTATAATTAATCCTAAAATCTTCATATTAAGGTTAATTCTGAAGCCGTCAATTAAAAAATTAAAATTAAAAATTGAGCCAAGAAATATAGGTATAGTTAAAGCTATTCGTACAAAGCTGTATACCGCCGTATTTTGTGTAAAATTTGCTCCAGACGTACATGTACACGACCTCTCTCCGCAATATAGTGCAATATTTTTGTTGAAATTTTTAAGATGAAATTTAAGATTTATTATTGGGGAATTTTTTCAGAATTAAAGAATCTCAATTTTTATAAACTCTGAAATTAAGTTGAGGTGTCACCCACCAGATGAGTGCCACCCGGGAGGGAGGGGGAGGGGCGCCACCTCTCAAGAAAAGTTTTTGGCTTAGCAAAAAAGTTTTTTTTTTCTTTCAAAACTCTTTCTCTCACTCTTCTCAGTGCTTTCAAAAATTGAAAGCACATGATTTGATCAGCATCTGTTAAACATTAAAGAGGAGCAAATTAATCTTTTTAATTTTTTTAAAAAATGAGACTTTTTAGTAATCTTACTTTAGAAATCGCACCTACCGGATAATTTGATTTTCATATTGAATTTCTAACGTTGTATGCATCTTACCAGGAAACATCACGATCAAGGAAATTCAAAAAAATTCCAAATTGGTGGCATTCGAAAGGGCATTGGAAAACATGTTTATGGCACTGAAACTACGTGCCCTCGTGACCACGTTATCGAAATATGATGTCTTAAAAATTGCCGAAATTTTTAATAAAGTCGCCAAATTTAGCGAGTTTTGTTCAGAAATGGAAGGTACGGCGCGAATTCAACATCTGCATCTGACAAGACATTTCACTTCCATATTTGGTTACCACCAAAGCGCGTGAGAAATATCGCATTAATTCTTTACTCGGGGTGACTACCATGGCGCGGGGTGTCGTGGCACAGACTGCGGCATTGCAAATTTTTAGGGGCTTGTGTTCCGGGATATTAACGTGCAACTGTATAGGGGAAAACGCCACAGCCCCGAAATATTTGTTTTATTTTATTGCAAAAACAATGGAATTTTTTGTTATTCTTAAGACTTAAAAAACTGATGTTTAAAACTTTTATGCTTCTGCGGGTGAAATATTTCCACTGAAAGAGTTTATTCGATGATGAAACTGTTTTGAAAAAAATATGATTACCGTAGAGAAACGGTAAACACACTTTAAAGTCTTTTTTTTTTTTTTTTTTTTTTGAAAAGTCGTAAATCTGAAGTCTTCAACAGTATCTAAATACGAAGAAAACGACATTTTTAAAGATTTCAAACCATGTTCTCAAATTAAAAAAAAAAACGATTTCTGTCAGTTATTTCCAGTGTGTTTTTCGTTATGTGTATCGTTTTCAAGTTATGTGTAAACCCTCTAACAAGTCAAATTAAAAAAAAAAAAAACTATTAATTTTTATTTTGCTCGTATTTGAATTCCCTTTTAACGTGAAACATAATTGGTAAAAGTGACTTCAGTATTTTTAAAAATGACTAAATAACATGCAATATGATGTGCATTTACGTTATAGCGACTTTCAGTTGCAGTGACAGACTTTTTCGAACTACAGGGGTTGTTGTAATGAACGTCGACTATAAAATTTTTGATAAGAATCTGTTATGAAGTAATTTCCGACATCGTTAGTTTTGCTGTGCAAATTTTTGACATTTACTATCCGTTGTTTTCTTTTTTTTAATAATTATTTTTTTCGATTTTAGATTAAACATTTTCGCTAGCAGTGGTCAGACAATAAAACTTCATGAATGATAATAACTTTTGAAAAAATAAATAAGAGCTGGGATACTACAATCCATGATCATGTTCTTTCAACATCAAAAACTATCCATTTTATTTTCAATATATAAGCTTTAATAAGCATGTTTTTTTTTTTACTTATTCATATTAATTCTCGTACATAATTATTAATTACTTACAACACATTTCATTACAAGAGTACAAACTTAAATTAGTTAAGTAAAACACACTTGAAATGCACTTAAATTCTGAAACACATTATTATCACGATTACAAAGTTAAATCCTACGTTCAATTTCGTTATAAAGTTGTAGCTCCTCTGGAAAAAGCTCTCTAGTTTCCATTTCACAGGCTTCATAGTTACTTTTTTAATTTTACCCACACAAGTAAAGGGTTAATTCGAAACATCGTTTACGCGCCTTTGCAGATGACCAGAAATGGAAATGAGAGTCTTGCTAGACGCAGGCGATGAAATCCCGTGGTATTTTCCATTTCTTGCCAAGTCTTATAAATTTGGCGAATTTTCGTAAGATTTCGACAGATTTTGACCCCCCATATCTCAAAAACAAAAGGACGAGGGCACACAATATTTGGGTCAAATTTTTTTCTAAAGATACTCTTTCGAATGCGACCATTTAAAACTTTTTTCATGATTACTGAACTCGTGATGTTTCCTGGTTAGGTTTACAATAAAATACAACGCGAAAATTTCATAAAAAGGAATTAATATTTGAATATCTATTTAGGAGTTTTCCCCCCTTTCCCATAAGGCGGGATTTGAAAAAAATCAATTTAAAAAAATAAAAAAGCCGCAGTCGGAGTCGGATGTTTCAAAATCTTGGAGTCGGAGTCAAACATTTTCCTTCCGACTCCGCAGCCCTGTTCGGCAGCAGGAAAAATTCAGCACCGTAAAAAGAATGTTGCGTAGGAGCATTGCCTCAAAAAGAACTTTTCCCGACTCTTTTGAAACAATTTCGTCTTTAAACTCATGACCAAAAAGGAAAACGCATTGGAGAAAAAAAAAGTTTGATTGCTCACCTAAATCCCAGGGCTGTTTTATTTTTGTAAATGCTTTTTTCTTTCATTAAACTAGCAAGATTCTGAACACTGTCACAAGACAACTCACTGACTGAACTACTGAATTGAATTGAAATGTACCGGACAGAACAGTTCTCGCGGCGATTTTCCAGGGTCAACCCAACCCCCCTGTCTTAGTGCCATAAAAATGCCTTTCCTTTTGTTACTTCTTATCTAACACCCCACTTTCTCAGGGACAAAATACGACCTTGAAGAAAGAAGCGGGAATTCTCCGATCTCGGAAAAAGTGCTGAGTTACGGTAGAGTGCGAAATATGCTAGATGAAGTTTTCCGGAGGAAAAGAAACAAATATATATTTTGAAACTTTAAACCTTATACACATACAAAAAAAAAAAATGTCCAAAATTTCTCTTCTGGAAAAATTCAAACAAAACCACCAGAAGCCTGGGGCCCCTTTAGATGCAGGGGGAATTATTGGGAGCAATCAGTCCGCACCTAAAATCCATGACTAACTGTCAATTTCCAGGAGTTTTGAGCATGTTCCACTCAAAATTATGATTTTCCAAGGCATATCCACAAAAAAAAAAAAAAAAAAAAACAGTTTTTTCTTCCAGAAAAATCCAAACGAAGACAACTGTAGCCTGGGGGCCCTTTAGACGCAGGGGGCCCTATTGGGTGTAACCAGCCCGCGCCTAAAATCCATGACAAACTGTCAATTTACAGGACTTTTGAGCATTTTCCACACAAAATTTTGACTTTCCATGGCAAATTCTCAAAAGAAAGTTTTTGTCCCAGAAAAATTCAAACGAAGGCAGCTGAAGTCTGGGGCCCCTTTAGACGCAGGGGGTCCTATATTGGGGAGCAATCAGCCCGCGCCTAAAATCCATGACTAACTGTCAATTCCATGGGTTTTGAGCATTTTTCACTCAAAATTATGACTTTCCATGGCAAATTCTCAAAAGAGTTTTTTCTCCCAAAAAAATTCAAACGAAGGCAGCTGAATCCTGGGGCCCCTTCAGACGCAGGGGGCCCTATTGAGAGCAATCAACCCGCGCCTAAAATCCATAACTGTCAATTTCCAGGAGTTTTGAGCATTTTCCACTCAAAATTTTGACTTTCCATCTTTGAGGAAGTGACGCGGCTCCGAGGCCCCTTGCTTTGCTGGAGGCCCCAGCTAGCGCCTCATGCGCCTATTCGGTGATCCGCCACTGCCCGGCACACCATTTCAATCTATGTTCTGAGAAAGCATTTACCGACTTGAATTTTATTGTTTTTTTTTTTTCAATTTATTTCGTTTTTAACTACAAAACAATAAATGCTTAAAGCGTTTTTTGTCTTGTAATATGCATACAAATTGCTCCCAAAGGGACCATAGAGGCACATTTCAAAATGTATTAATTGATTTTAATCCAAAAGTGAACTTTCTTACCCAAAACTAGCAAATTTAGTTTATATTCCTATATTCATCACATCTTTCATATTTCTGCGGGTTTCTTACCCGCATCTTTGTGCAGAGAAGCAAATTGAAATCAATGTTTTAAGTGCGTCAAAACGTTGTTGATTTTGTGGGAAACCCATAAATCTTATATGTAGATGCCTCAGAGGTTGCTATAGGAGAAACCTTATCTCAACTATCGCATGGATATGGGAACCAATAGTAATTTTCTCAATGAAACTTAATAAAAGTCAACAAAAATGGTCAACCTATGATAAGGAATATTTTGCAATTTACTCTGCTATTAGAAAATTCAAACACATGTTAGAGGGCAGAATTTTTCCTATATATACGGACCAAAATCCACTTACGCATTTTAAACAAAATCCAAATAAATATTCATCAAGGCAATTACGCCATTTAGATTTCATTTCGCTGTACTCCACACACATTCGCCTTGTGAAAGGTTCAGAAAACGTGGTAGCAGATATTCTCTCGAGAATCGAAATTGAATCGATTACCAAATCTGCAAAATTTTAAAGAATTTGCAAATGCACAGAAAAATGATCCAGAAATTCGAAAATTTCTCGAAGACAAGACATCTTCTTTAAAATTGGAACTCAAACCACGCCAAACTGCAATTTACTTTGTGATGCTTCAACAGGTGTTCGATGTCCATTCTTTCCCGTTTCTTTTCGTAAAATAATATTTGATCATCTTCATGACATGGCAGATCCGGGGATCGCACTTCAACTAAGCTCATCTGTGCGCAATACGTATGACCTAATATGAAGAGCAAAACTAAACAGTGGGTGCAGTGCTGTGAATCATGTCAAAAAAAAACACAAGTACACAGGCACACCAAAATGCCACTCTTGGTACATTTTCTTTTCCGGATGCCAGATTCTCGTACATTCATGTAGATATCGTAGGTTCCTTGCCACCATCTGACGGTAAAACATTCTTACTATGATTGACCGCTTTTCCAGATGGCCAAAAGCAGTACCCCTATCTGACATCAATGCACTAACGGTATGCCGTGAAATATCCAACACTTGGATCTCTCGTTTCGGATGTCCATCGATAATAACTTCTGATCATCGAACCCAGTTTCGCTCTTCAATGTTCACTGAATTTATTCACTTACTGAGTACTCAAAAGATCTGAACAACCAGTTATCATCCAATTGCAAATGGACTTGTCGAACACTTCCACCGGCATCTAAAGTCTGCTATACAAGCTCAAAAAAATACTGACAGATGGTCAGAACTAATACACGTAGTTCTTCTGGATATCCAAACAGCCATTAAGGAAGATTTGCAATCTTCTTGTGCAGAACTCTTTTACAGAACAACCTTACGTCTTCCTTGTGACATCATCGATCCTACTGACACTCCTGCATGCGACTCGGGTTTTATAACTGATCTTCGCGACAGAATGAGACAGCTGAATCCTGTTGCGACATCTGCTCATTGCACCATCAGTATTACATCCATCCATTAGAAAAATATGCGATGATTTTAATAAGAGTTGACCATGTGAAACGACTTTTATATCAACCATATCCGTTTTGCTCAACACTTTATGAGGACCAGTAAATCGTCGCCTCAGAGCAACAGTAAAATATCTTAGTGTTATTTCTGGGATTAGATAACTTACTGTTGCTCTGAGGCGACGATTTATTGGTCCTCATAAAGTGTTGAGCAAAACAGACAAAACAATAGACATCAATGGTCGACGCATAACAGTTTCTCTTAACCGCGTTAAACCGGCTCATGTTATTCCAGAAACTATCCATTCTCCACCTACAGTAACTACAAATTTAAAACTCAATAAAACACCTGCAAACTATGTAACCAGATACGAAAGATGAGTACATTTTCAAAAAAAACTTAGCTACTTATATAACTTAATATATTTTCTTTTCATTGCAAAACATTAGTAAAAGATTTTACGTATATATAAATCAATCCCAAATTTTCAATTATTTTTTTATATATGTATATATTTTATGTTTTTAATAAAACAATGTAAAATCGCTTCTAGTCTCGCCCTCGAAACAAAACAAAAAAAATATATAATACCTTTGGGTTAACAACCCTCAGTCACTGGGTGGATACTCTATGGGAAACCCATAAATTCATCAGCAGAAGGAGAAATCCCAATTGCGCAATGATGGAAACCCCAATTATGCAACCACTTAAAATCCCACAAGTCTGAGAATCTGAACTGGGAGTCAGAGGAAAGTTGTCACCGGAAGAGTATGCATGTAATTTTCATGTATTAAACAGTGATTTACCAAAAATCGAATTATGTAGTCAATATTCCTCTTCTGACACCACTACAAAATCTATTTCTGTAGTTATTTGAATAACTACATGCTTGCGTGCTGCATAACTTGAATGCTGTTATATGAAAGATGTGATCAATAGTGTCAATCACTGGGCACACTATTAGTTTAGATAACAAACCTGTAAACATACCACATTTTTAGCGTTATTTGAGAACAGATCAGTTAAAATTAGTCTTGAGTAAAATCTTCTCCCGTTTTTTTTTTTCTTTTCGACACGTGGAACCAGGGGCGGCAAATAGGGGGGTCAAGAGGGGGCGTTCGCACCCCCAAATTTTTTGAGAAGAATGATAGAAAACGGATGAATTCAATTTATGTAAGTCGGAAATCTCGCTGGTTCTCAGCAACTATTTGATAAAACTCGACACATTCTCAGACTAGAAAAAGTGTTTTTCGTTATTTGGATGATGACTTAGAAATTCATGAAGTATTTTCAGCTTTTTCAGAACATAGAAAACTGATAGAGAACCATGGTTAATTTTAACTAAAGAAGACATTGCCT
This sequence comes from Uloborus diversus, assembly GCF_026930045.1. Classification (NCBI taxonomy): domain Eukaryota; kingdom Metazoa; phylum Arthropoda; class Arachnida; order Araneae; family Uloboridae; genus Uloborus; species Uloborus diversus. The sequence continues at coordinate 86,237,351 of NC_072737.1, read as the reverse complement.
CATATAGGCTAATTATTTCACACTTGTGTGCCCAGTGTAACGATGGTATGTCCGATATGAGAGGCTCGTGAAAAGTGGTGCGTCTGCATGGTTTTCACAAGAAAATTCCTTGATATTTTACATTCACCTTTACGCTCATTTTTTAAGTGTAAATTTATCTAATGAGTGTTTATCGCTTTCCTTCTGCTATAGAAACACGTTTCAGCTGCTCAATACATTATAATGCTTTCATAGAAACTTCTTAAAAGTGCATGTGATTATTGAATAAAAAAAGACATATCAACCAAATACCTTTTATGGGACTCTATAATTATGCAATCGCGGAGTGACACAAGATAATCTTCAAGAGTTTAAACGATAAAAACATTTCTCTATAACTTGAAAGCAGTGATTTGACGACTGGAAAATTTATTGCAAAACGATTCTTGCAATGGTGAAAAAGCTCATGCCCTTTAGCATAGCACAAGCAATATACCGACAGAATGGTTTTCACATCTAGAGACTGCAGTTTCGTCCTTGTTATGGACTCATCAGTCTGGAATAGTGAATAACAGAGCTTGAGGCAGATGATATCTCATTGAAGCTAAGAGCGCCGACATGACTAGATTATTCAATGATGAAAAGTTTAAGCACCTCACAGTTTTTGAAGTAGCCTGGGTGATTTTGAAGAGCAAGATACAAAAAGTGTTTTCATACATAACTTTGTGTTACTTCAATCATTTTTTAACTATTACAATCAGCTTAGCTAGTAGAGAAAGATTTTTTTATATGTCTCAGGAGTTTAGAGAAATATTTTCGAATCACAAAGGGGGGGGGGGGAATTAAAAAAAAAAAAACCTTTTCCATTTAGCTGAACTGGCAAAACAGCAAGACATTGGGCACTGATAGATTAGTAACTTAACACGATTTCCTGCTCTTCCGAATTCCAAAAATCATGCATTATAACTTTTCCAAAAGGTCTAAAAACTTTAGTAGCGACATGTTTTGTATGATAACTTTTTAGTCAATGAATCAAAATTTTAATTGTTTCTAAACACTAATTTTATTTATATTAAACCGATTTTATGACAACTTCTTGTTAGCTAATGTGTGTTTGGTTTCGCTTTGGGGTTATACATATTTAAGAAATTCGACCCCCCAAATGAAATGGTGAAATGCCGCCCCTGCGTGGAACGAGAATCAATAAGAGAAATGCTTTAACTTTTTAAATCATTAATAATGCCATGTGAAAAACTTAATTTTATCAAGTTCCTTCTTTAATTTCTTATACGATTTAATTCCTCAATTTGAAAACAATCGTCATTGGGTATTTGTTACATCAGTTTACCGTTATGTTTTGCAAGACTGAATATGCAAGGATGCAGGGCTAGATTACTGAATAGACCAACTACTAGGCCGTGGTCTAGGGAACTTGCCTTTTCATAGACCCCCAAATCGTTAAAATTGTTTCAGCAAATGGTTAAAATTTAAGATTGAACTACGGGGGGCCCCAGAAAAGACTTCGGCTTGGGGGGGGGGAGCAAAAATAAGTGTCTAGTATTTAATTATTCTGATCTAAAGCAACGAACTTAGTGTCTTATTCTTAAAGCAATTCGAAAACGTACAAGTCCATTTTTTCTGACCAACGGATTTTTTTTTTCATTATTATTAATTTTTCAAGTTTCCTTTCCCGCAGTGTGAGGGGGGGGGGAGTTCGATAGTTGCCTAGTTAAAACTAATGATGTGCCGGATATCCGTATCCATGGATATCCGAAGGAAAATAAAGATCTGTATCCGTATCCGTTAATTTTTTGACGGATCTTAAACGATCTTTTCTATTCTTAAATATTTGAATAAAACACTTAAATTCTGTTTAAATTAGGTTATATTCCCCATTTAAATTATAAGGTATTATTTACAAAGCCAGTTTGTACCTTCCGGTCGCAAAAAGAAAACGGTAATAAGTTTTAAAAGTGTATCTGTGTGTCTATTTCCGGCATCGTAGCTCCTAAACAGATGAACTGATTTTGATAGTTCTATTTTCTTTCAAAAGGTGACTTAATCGAAAGTGTTCTCAGCTTGGCCTCTTCTTTGCTGAACTTTATTGCCAAAGATATTGATTAAAAACTGACTTAACGGTTTTCACACTTATGGTAATGAAAACTTACCCGTACATTAAAAAAATTGGCACTAATTTAAAGGACGAAGTTCTCTGCGTTTAATATGAAACTTTCTCATTTAAAATTTTCAAGTTATGTACAGTAGGATCTAGTTAAGTAAATTTTAAATGCAATTCGAAGCTGTCATATGCGTGATTGTTAGCGATTTAATTGTTGGAAGTCAAGACGGAAAAGCTCAATGATTTAAAATTTCTACCTGCTGTCAGTTCATATTTGTTAACAGTTTGTGTTCTGACCCGCAAAATTCATATTAATCTGAGGTCGGCTCTCTGGGACATGTTTTTTTTTTTTTTTTTAAAATTGTTATTTCGTCGGTAAGGGCAAATTGGGTAGAATGGGTCAACGCTGCATTTATGCTAAAATAAAATGCAAAAAATTATTTCTAGCCTCTCCAATATCAGCTTTACGTAGACTCTTGCTTCTGTATTCCCTAGATCAACTGAGCAAGCACACATTTTATTTACGCATTAATGCACCGCTGTCGTATTCCTCCCAATTGTCCCTCAATTTTAACGGATATTTATTTAAAGATTAAATCATAGTCTTGATTTTATTTTTGCCGTAGATGACATTCTTCGAAGAAACAGTGCCGTTACCCTGACGGGAATACCTTAAATTACGAATTTTACACTTTGATAGTTGAATTGGGTAAACAAATTTTGAGCTCCGTATCGGTGGATCATGACACCAATGATCCGTATCCGCGGATCTACTTTTTTAACGATCCGGCACATCACCAGTTAAAACATAAAGCCCAGCGAGACGGAGAAAGACAGTGTCGGCGGAACTTCCGCACTCGAGGTCTTGGAACGTTTGCATTGGAGTAACAAGTTGCACATTCTGGGGACCATAGGTAATTTTGGGATATTGAAAGAAAAAAAATATCTAAATTAATTATATACTACCTATTTTTAGCAATCAACAGCAGATACATTTTCTCGAAGCAGATAAGTGAAATTTTGAGTTTTGTAATGGGGTCGTTTCCGAAATTTTAAAAGTATTTTTTTCTGAACGAGCATGCTTAAAAACATAGTCAAATTTAAAAAACGGACAGATCCTAAGTTTATGTTAGCTGCTTTTCAAATAGCATTAAGTGAACCGATTCTAATTTTTTGACCCATATAAAAAAATCAACATAACTTTTAAGGGTATTAACGATCCTTAAATTGTTGAAATACCTACAAAGTGGTTGAAATAATTTTAACCATTCATTACGCGTTACTTTGTTTATTTTGCCTACGTTCATTTTATCCGACTCATAGACAGGTTTTCTTAAAACTGTTCTAATATTCTATTATTTTGAATTTGGGTTGTATTAATTAAAATTTTTAGCCGTAAAATGAGAAAAGTTTTTCAGATTGCACTCGGAATTGATTTCAAAAAATACACTTAATTATAAATTATCTAAAATCCAAAACAAATTGAAAAGTACACAAAGCGGAAAATCCCACTTAATAAATGCAGTTTAGTGTTAAAAAAATATTTCAAACTGCCTTACTTTTATAAGCTGGAACTAAGCGTCTTTACGTTCTTATTTGGGATTCAAGGAATAAATCACTGTTCACACTTTTGTTATCTTCAGGAAAATAAACATTTCGGAAGCGTGACGCACGCGGTCTCCCAGGCTCTAGTAAATTACACTGAGGATCCAGTACCATGGTCGAAATAACCACGCTAAGTGCAAAAGATACGTCACAAAATAAAAAAATGAATTGATTCACAAAAACAATGGGGCTGTTTCCTTCAGCCAAAAGTACTACTTTTAGTCACTGAAATTGATTGAATAAGCAAAAAAAAAAAAATAACATGGAGCCCAAAAAAACTTCTATTTTCCGAAGTTATTTTTTTATTGATTTTTATTTTTTGAATGTCCGATTTCGGAAATAAGGCTTGGTCTTGAAGTAATGTACTTTGGCGCGCCAAATGTTTACGCTTTGCTGTCAACCACTTTGCCATAATCAGCGCTGTGCGTAATATCATTCCATCACTTGTTATGTCATGTGCAGAAGCGTAAAAAATGAATTTCAATCTGCGCACCGATTGAAATATTATCCTCTGTCAAATTATTTAAAAAATGGTTAAATTGTATGTTTTTAAGCATGTTCTTTCAGAAAAAAATACTTTTAAAATTTAGGAAACAATACCATTCCAATAATTTAGTTTGCAAAAAAAAAAAAAAAATTGTAAATTCACTGAAAAAGAAGTAACTAACAAGGAAAACACATATAGAATTTAAACTTTAATACTTACTTTTTTCAGATAACTGCAGCTGGAAAAAAAAATCAATTGCATGTGATAGACAGTGCACAAAAATAATTCTTTTATTGTATGTAAATACAAAAAAAAAAAATCACAATTAACATGGATAGCAGAAAAAAAGGTAAGTAGGCAGTTGATTAGTAGATATTAGTTTTATCATTCAGTAAGTATGTAAGTAAGATACAATTAACCAGTGCGCTTCCAAAAGCATAATAAACATTTGAGCGTAGAAAAAAAACCAATGGAATTCAAACTGAACATTGTTGGGAAGTAAATTTACGAAGTAAAAAACCAAATTTGATAGTTCTGAAAGTCTGGAAAACGGGATTACCACACGAACATCAATACAAAAGAAATAACTTTAGGAAGAAATTCTTTGTTTCGATTTTATGACAAGAAAAAAATCTGAAAACCACAACTTTCACAAATAAAAGAGACGTCGATTGTGTCAGTACTTTACACAAACTTAGTTACAATTACGCATCAGAACAAACTCTTAAGTTATTTACGGTTTGACACAACAGAAACCCCTTACGAAACCAGTATATTTTAGTTGGGTCTTGAGTTTAAACCCCTATAAATTTGTACACCACAAATATGACACCAGTACTTGATTTCGATTTACACACCTGTACAGTTAATCATGCATTTCGAACACCTGTACTTCATTATGCATATCTGTATCTACATACGTCTAACTCAGTTACACGTTGGCAACCAGAAAACCTGTAGTATATTACATTCTAAATATGCAGACTGAATTACACATCGCAAACCAGGGCACTTGTACTTGATTTTCATGTCACTGTGCACATGTATACTCAACTACATATCCGAAATCACACCACCTACACCTTATTATATATCACTGCATATCTTTACACTTAATTTCATTCGGAAATGAGAATACCAATACATACACACGAGAAGAACAATCAAATAGCTCTTTGGACATTTTGAAATTGGTAAAAAAAGCACACGATAAACATGTAAAAACAAACCAAGAATTGTCAGACTTTGTAGAAACTAAGCTAAAAAAAACTGCAGTTCGTTAAAAAAATGTATCTTATCGAATAAAATCATTGAAAATCAATAATGTTAAACACAATAAAACAAGGATAAAATCTAAAATCATTTTATTAATATCACAAGATAAAAATTCTCTAATACGTCTTGTGACCTTTGCAAATAAAAACAGAACTTCATTACTTTTACAATGGCGATTAAATAAATACTGTTTGCATTACCTCTGAAGAAGCCAAGGTAACCAGTTAAGAAAACAAGAAATGTGATTTCGTTGTGTCTAGATTTTTTCCCCTTCTCTCTCAGAGAAAAATACCAGTACTTAATTTCAGAGTTTACACAAATGTACACTTAATTACGCATTAGACACCAATACTTGAGCACACGTCACTGCACATGTATGCTCAAGTAAACATCGGAAACCAAAACACTCATGCTTAATTTCACACAATAATCAAAGAGATCCGAATACCTTTAAAGTTTTGAAATCAAAAAATATTGTTTACACAGCCAGTAAAATCTTAGTATATAAATTGAATAGAATACCAATAAACCAAGCATTACATAATTTTAGCTCCACAAACAGAAAAACAAACATGGTATACCAGGAACCACTGTATGGCTCAAAATAAAACCAAAAAGAAACAACGAAGTGTTTTACACAAACTGGAGTATACATATTTGTCAAAAACCATTTTATTCCTTCATGTCAGTGAACACAGTAATGCTAATGAATAAAACCTTCAAGAAACTGAATATTTATTGATTTTGCCGCTTTTTTCCAGCCACACAGACACAACAGAGAACATTGCATGATTGTCAATGGCGTACCACATTTCCACTAAACATCGCATTCGCCTGATTGCTTGAGGGAATTTCAGTGAACTACACACACACAAAACACTAAACAAAACCCACAAACTACGCATATTAAACCGTAATCTTAAGTTTGTTATGCAATATAAAAAAAATACATAACAAACTGAATTATAAATACCGAAACCAAACCAATGCATACTAATCAACAAGACTTTAAAGAAACAAAATTTTCATACAGGGTTTAAGAAAATAAATTTCAGGGTAAAAAAAATACTTAAAAACCCTAAAAGTAAATATACTTAGCGAAAGGTGCTTGCTCTGTCAGTTTTCCATGCTCCATGTTTTTCTTGAAGAGTAAAATTGCCTGAGAAAAAACAAAACTTTCATACACAATTTGAGAAAATATAATTCATGGTAAAACTTAGCAACTATAGCTGGAAAAAAATTACTTGGAACCATGTTTGCTAATCCTTCCCTGCGTCAATTTTCCATCTTCAATTATCTCTGTTCCACGCTTTCCTTCAAGAAAACTCCCTAGAAAATTACAAGTTTTTCATACAGTATTAGAGAAAATGAATTTTAAGGTAAAAAAAAAATCAAGCAATAGTTACGAGTACGAAGAGAAGATATTTAGGCACCAGGTTTACTATTCCTTCCCATTCGGCAATTTTCCATCCTCAACTCTCGTTGTTCAACGCTCTTTTTGAACAAAATTCCCTAGAAAATTACAAATTTTTCGTACCGTAGTAGAGAAGATTAATTTTAAGGTAAAAAAAGTCAAGTAATAGTTACGAGTTCGAAGAGAAGATATTTATCCACCAGGTTTATTATTCCTTCCCATTCGTCGACCTTCTATCCTCAATTCTAACTGCTCCACGCTTTCTTTCAATAAAATTTCCTACAAAATTACAAATTTTTCACACAGTATTAGAGCAGATAAATTTAGAGGTAAAAAACAAGCAATAGTTACGAACTCGAAGAGAAGATACTTATCCACAAGTTTTACTAATCCTTCCCATTCGTCATTTTTCCATCCTCAATTCTCCCTGTTCCACGCTCTTTGAAGAGCGATTCCCTAGAAAATTAGAAAACTTTCATACAGTATGAAAGGAAATGAAATTCAAGGTTATGAACAACTTAAATGAAAAGCTCGAAAAGAGTACTAGTGGCATTTTGTTAATAGTTCCCTGGCAATTTTCCATCCTTATGATTTCTATATTCCTCGCTTTCTTTAAAGAGTGTTAACCACTTAGGAAATTACAAGATATTAATCATTCTAAATACGTATATTTAGCCACATGTCACCTGGTTTTATATATGCATTTAGAAAATATAAATCTGCTGACTACTGTTTATACTACAGCACTTTCTTCGGAAAACTGGAGCAGTCTAGTAAACAACTAAACAAATATTAGTACAGTAGTAGGAGTTGGAAAAAAAATTGAAACTAACGAAGCTTTCTATAAAAAAATTGCACAAATATGCTGTAGAAGAACTAACAAAAATATTTTACAGGTTTGCTATCTGACAAAATTCAAAATACTACTGAAAGAGCAGTAAAATTTTGCAGATGAAATAAATTGTCTTTATAAAACGGGCAAAAAAGGGAGCTCAATATTAAAATTTAATTTGGAAATTGGAGTTAGAAATATAAACATTCCAGCTGTGCATAATATAGAAGTAAACGAAATCTAATCGAAGTTGCTTCCAGATGCTGTGCATCAGCTGTGAATTTCCGCATTAGATTACCCAACAAATCTGCAAGAGAGAAACAAACGGTTAATGGTTTATTTCAAAAAACACTTAATGTAATGTAAAAAATTAAAACACTTACCAAGTAGTCTCTTGTCTCACTAGTAATCCGATCTTGAACAAGAAATACCGCAAGCTTGCGTCGAATTCATGAAACGAATTCACGTTATAGTAATCAAACGCTTTTCTACTTGACGAAGACTTCAAAATTTCGAATCGTCAAAATATGTCTTCAAATAAAAGGATTTTTTTTTTTTTTTTTTTGAAAGAATGAATAATGAAAAAAAAATTCTTCTAAATGAAGTAGGGATTTTGCCAAAATGGAAAAATTAACCTATTAGTTCTTCATATGTCAATTAAGAATGATTTAAGAACAGGTTTGAGGGCAATTCAGAAAAATAAACTCAAAGCAATCAAGAATAAGACAAATTCTGAACATAAATAAGAATAAAACAAATGCAGAAGGCAATTCAAAATAATTAAAACTGACTGAAGATAATTGAGAAGGCTAATTGAAATTCAGCCTAAGATAAAATTCTGACAGCAAACGTTTCAAGAATTTTCAGACGATTACAATCGAACACTGCAAAAAAAAAAAACTAAGCACCTTTTCGAACGTCCTAACAATGCTCGGCGTTTTTACAGAGACTTACAATAACCGGAAAAAAAGACAAATGAAAAAAATAATCTTTGGTCCGTTTGAAGCATGAAATCTGCATCAACATCTCAGAATTCATGCCGCAAAAGTGCCCAAGACAAATCACGTTCCAGAAAAAAGACAAAAAAATAATCTTGACTCCGTTTTGAAGCATGAAATTTGCTTCAACATTCTCAGAATTCATGCCGCAAAAGAGCCCAAGACATATCACGTTTCAGAAAAAAGACAAATGAAAAATTTAATCTTGGGTCCGTTTGAAGCATGAAATCTGCATCAACATCTCAGAATTCATGCCGCAAAAGTGCCCAAGACAAATCACGTTCCAGAAAAAAGACAAATAAAAAAATAATCTTGACTCCGTTTTGAAGCATGAAATTTGCTTCAACATTCTCAGAATTCATGCCGCAAAAGAGCCCAAGACATATCACGTTTCAGAAAAAAGACAAATGAAAAATTTAATCTTGGGTCCGTTTGAAGCATGAAATCTGCATCAACATCTCAGAATTCATGTCGCAAAAAAGCCCAAGACATATCACGTTCCAGAAAAAAGACAAGAGAAAAAATAATCTTGGGTCCGTTTGAGGCATGAAATCTGCTTCAACATCTCAGAATTCATGCCGCAAAAGAGTCCAAGACATACCACGTTCCAGAAGTTTCACGTACACGTTAGGTGAATATGAGAAACATACGTATGAGAACCATCAAATAGTTAACGGGTGTATTATTTATATATATATATATATCGCCGATAAGTATTGCTTGGTAACGTCACCAAGACTCAAAGTTTGAACAAACAAATATAATTTAGTTACGATTAAGTATGCGCGTTTTTTTTTTTTAAAAAAAGTATGCTTTTTGTTTCTTTTATGAATACCTTATGTACTGTATTTTAATTCTAACGCCTACGACCTAAATTTCAATCGTAACCTTGACCAGGGGTGCCCAGGAGGGGGGATTTTTAGGGGGTGCTTTTAGGGGCTCTTTTTTAGGAAGTCCGGGGGACATGGGCACCCCTAACTTTAGTTGTCGTTCTCTATGAAGCCTAAGAAATGACTATCAACCTAGCTCTACTCCTAATTTTAGATTTTATTCAACCAAAAAAAAAAGTTTGAGACTATTTTCTCTATCACACACTATCACTCTGACTGTTCAGAGATTTACAGAGAGCATCATGTGGCGGTTAATGCGTTTTTCACTTTTATTTGCTTGAAGAATTTCGTAGTTACTTTATTACATTACATATTACACACCAAGGTGCATCATTACAAAAGAATAATAGAATATAATAAAAACCACCGAAGGATATTTGTGGGACGTGAATTTCCAAAACTGCATCTTAACGAAATTAATGAACATTGGCTGAATTTTGACATCCCTCAAACACCTTGCCACTTACACCTCGAGCCACGGGACTCCGACTTGATAATAAAGTCCGCCATCCGAAGGAGGTGCACAACCCAGTGTCCAACCCCCCGTGAATGTTTGCGTCCCACAACCCCCTTTGAGATGACAGACTTGGATTACCTGCGACGCGGCGATCCCGCTCATCGTAGCTCGTCCTCAGCTCTGAAAACATGTTCATTTAAAAAACATTTTCAAAACTTTCCAACAATTATTACTTTAACAGTACATTTAGCTAAGAGCATTCAGTTTATGATAAATTGACTAAATACGTTCATTTTTTGCACTAACAAATTATTTCAATTAAATACTTTCGTTTCTTCCTTAAACAACTCAGTGATTTTAAACATTCATTACATAATGAACAGAGAAAAAAAAACTCATAATTTACATAAACAAATCTATTCCATTAGATTTTTCTATTTTCTAACTTCATTTTGGTACATAAACAAGCACATGATGATTTTCCATTGATGACTTAAATAGAGAGCAGCTCCAAAAACCTGTATTATTTACGAGGTTCCAAAAGTCCATAACTATTATCATTTAAGTTTAACCTTAATATTGATTAGTTAACTTTATTAAATAATTAACTTTATGTTCATTAACAATTAACTATTTATTTTAGATTTTGGCAACTTACAGTAAAAGCTTCTGAAAATCATAGCTGAGGCAGTTGCATCTCACTAGTGCATAAATATCTGCAGTAAATAAATGCCAGTATCTGCTTTTTTTACATATTTTATATTCCATTTTGACTGAATTCCATAGAGACGCTTCAACTAAACATTTTAATTACAGTTTAAATACAATATATAATGCACTCTTTTCATTCAGTACATATACAACAAAAATGTAAAGCAATGAAAAGCACCAAGCAAAAAACGCATAACCACCCACGGAAACTCGTAACACAATATACACAACATACAGTTAAATAACATAACATCTATACCATCATAAAAATTTAACCAAATACAACATGAAAAGATATTCAACACAGTAAACAATCTGAAACATTTAAAATCGAATATCAACCAGTAACATTTTATATCTGCTTTTTTCTTGGCTCGAAAGCATTGAACTTTTGCATTTAATTTACAACTCTATAGTCTTAATTACATTATGAACAAAAACAGAAAACTTCCGAATTTTTAAATAAAACTAAGTATTTTGACAGCTAACTAGATTTTTGGAAGTTAAAATGGATTTAAAAACTCACGGACCACCCAAAAGTTTCAAGGGTGGAAGGATCCTAAGTTTGTCAGATGACTTGCTGAACGTTCTTGGTTAAGTTCACATCGGTAAAAGTCACAAGGACGCGACGGGCTCTTTCCGAGCTAAACTGGTACACGCGCATGCACTACTGATAACAAGTTCACAACACGCGCACAAACACCAATCTGAAAAAGAAATAAAACCGCATATAGTACATCAAGTAAACACACTGTTCAATCATACTTCCGTATGCCGTGAAAGGCAGTAACTGCATTTTTTTTTCTTTTTTTTTTCGTTGGTTGTACGTTTGCTTTATTGAACAAACATTTTGGTTTCAGCTGGGAAAAAAGCGAAAAAAACCAGTCTAATTCCAGCATTTCCCTATTGGTGGTAGTATTGAATTCAAAACGTTTTTCTTCAAACGGCTCAAAAACTCATTTCTGCAGATATTGCCGCTTACCTGCCCGCGGCAATATGTGTTTTGTGTTGGTGATTATTTTTCAGGCTACTGCCAACACGAACATGTGATAATACGTGATGCAATTGTCACTACAAAAAAAAAAAAAAAAAATGGCACAAGTTTATGACCTTAGGCAAAAAGGGGACACCTCCAGTTTTTGTTAGTTCACATGAAGAAAAATATTATCTTTCAGTTTGTAAAAGATCGAGACATCACCGACTAATATACCATACGATATAACGCAAAGGAGTTGGAACAAGAACGATATAGGTCGTCAATAATGTAGTGTATTATTTTGAAACTAACCAGTTTTTTTTATCACAAGATTTATTGTCTTATTAGAACCAATTATTATCTGAATTATTGCTAAAACTCCAAAACACATTTGGGTTACATCAGGGTATCTACTTCAAATCAACTTTCAATTTTCCTGCACTACTTAAATAAAATTGTTAAGTATTGTTGCGATTTTAAAATATCATTTTAAAAATAGTTTAAAAACTGAAACCAGACTATGGGAAAAAAACACTAAAAGATAAGAAACTAGGTAGGTGCTGTTTGGCATCATCGTTTTAGGGTAAAAGTCATTTGATATGTTAAATATCCCTATTTAGTTCTACTGAAATCTTCAGTCACTTCTACATTAATAACATAATTCAAATGCCGTAGTCATGCGTTATTAAGTAGGGGAAACAAGAGATACTTAACCCATCCAATTTTTGGTTTTTTTCTTTTCTTTTTTGTATAATAGTTAAAACGAAATAAAAAATATATGTAAATAGTTTGCCATTTTGCACATATAATTCAAAGTATAAATGGTACAAAGAAATTATATTCCCAAGTCGGCATTTGGGTCAAGTGTCTCCAGAGCTAAGGAGATTTGGACCCAACACTTAGGGAGATATGAACCACCTCATGAAGGTAAGGTGCGTCCTAGATATTGAAATCAAAAACGCAAGTTTGATGGTGTTTTTTGTTTTAACAAGTGATACTTGAAATGAATATACAAAATGTTCACTCCTTAGGTGAAGTGTTATATCGATATTTTTGACATTAATCTTAGCAGAAAAAGCAAAAGTCGAATTCAAAACTTGATCAGACCTAAGCAATATTTGAGTTATTTTGCTAAATAACTCCCCATTGGGCTCAAAGATTAGTCTTTTAGTTATTTGTCAAATAAAAACAATTTTTTGACCAAAATATTATAGTTATTCATTTTTTTAAACTCAGGCCTTCATATTCACAATATTAGTATTGCATGCATGAAATCAAATAATTTGGCCTAAATGACACTATTTTATCTGTTCAAAAATAAGAGGTTGTTAAATCAAAGTAAACAAAAACATCAAATTAGTCTTTGGGTCAAGTCCCCCTATTTAGCTTGGGTCAAAGCTCCCTAAGTAGTTTTCTTTGGTTTACCTTAAATTTCTAGCTACTTAGATTAAAGTAGCTAGAAATTTACTACTACAGCATATCAATATATAGCTAGAAAAGGGATTAAATCATGTATACTTTTAAAATGTATTTCCTTCAAAACTGGAGGTTAAAATCGAAAAAATGCTAAATTCTTCACATTTTATTTTCAGGGTGCAGTATCATTTAACAGTGAATTTCTTGAAAACCACTGATAATTCTGAAATGTCTTGTCCCTGCAAAATACTGTTGTGTGACTGGTCAACCAATAATACGACTAAAATTTGCCTTGGATATCCTTTTAATGGAAAAAAATCCTTATAGGTCAAGTCTCCCTATGGGTCAAACCTCCCTAGTTTTCCTACAACGCAAGTGTGGATCTTGATAACTACCCATTCGTTGATTTAATTAACTTGCCTCGTGTGATTGAAATTCCATTTTTTTTTTTTTTTTTTAGGGCCTAACTCAGGCTAGATTTTACATTAAAAAGAGGTTTTTGTGTAAAATCACGTTTTTTAAGGAAAAACACCTATACAGATGAATTTAAATAGCAAAATACAAAATTTCCAGATAATTCCCATCATTTAAAATTCATAAGAAATAAACTGTAAATATAATCTTTATGATAAGTATACACGTGCAAATTGACTGTATTACCCATATCTTTATTACCACTTTTTTTTTTGGATATGACTTGTATCGGATAATTAAGAAATCACTAGTTTTATATGTATATGACGGGTGCGAATTCCTTCATTTCTATTCCATTTGTAGAAAGAAATCCAACGCGTAGGGTTCTTCCGCAATTCGTGATTGTGAAAAAGAAATTTTAAATTCAAGATGTCCGAATTCAAATGATTCTTATTTGTTGGTGCAACAAGACTAAAACTCCGGAAAAGAGTATTGCATGATAAAAAAAAGAGGGGAAGGGGGATAATTTTAAAGGTCTAAAGCTATGGACTAGGAATTCTGACTAGTAGACACGGGCTACCAAAGTCACAAAAGGTTGGTAGCCACTTTTAGCCATTTTTTTAAAAGAAGTATGCAAGCAGAGCAAAAAGTAAATAACATTTGCTATTAGTATAGTAACAACAAATTAAAAAATGATACTCTACAAAGAAATAAATCATTGGCGATATAGTTTTGAATATAAAGATGTAAGCATGCAAATGTTTAAATGATACAAAAGCAAGCAATATATAACTAAATTAGGTCGTAAGCGCAAACGACTGTTAATGCAAACATGAAAAAAAGGTTGGGGGAAAATAACAGAACTGAAGTTATTTTTACTTTTCATGAACTCGTAAATCCAATTTATTATCAGCCCACTCCCCCCTGCACAGGGGGTCTCTCAGAGAACCCCCCCCCCCCCCTCCTCCTCCTGTGGTGGTGATACAACTGCGTTTATAAAGTAAAAATGATCTTAAATAGTGGGGGAAATTTCCTGAATTGAAGTTATTTAATTTTCAGGAACATGTAATTTCACTTTGGGTTTCACCACTCTGATTTGTGGCACACGAGCCGCCGCCCCCCCCCCCCTCATAACGACGACACTGCGTACGAACAGTAATTTTTGATTTGACAAACTCTTACTATAATATCAGTGAATGGTAAAACTTTGTGCTTGAAAAAGTGAAAATAAGAAATAAATATGCACAACATTTGTTGATTACTGCATACACCTGAATTTGGGTCAAAGAACCTCTTTTTTAAGTTTGAAGCTTTATTCATGGGAGACTTGTACTACAAGCAGCCAAAGCAATAGCAACGCAAATATATAACACAGGTTAGGAAAAATAAATTACATACATTGAGTTTGAAAAACAAATACATAATGCGTAACTTCCAATTCACGCGCTACTTCGTAAAGCGTTGTCTTTAGAGTAACATTCCCAAACTCGATTAAAGTTCGCAAATTTTTGGAGCATTTTGATTCTAAACATTAACATATTAACACTTAAGATTCAGCACGGCTTTTTTTTTCCCCATGAAAAACTGAATTTTTCCCAAAATATACTAAAATCCTAACTTTCTCAATTATAAATCAATTTTTATGAAATTTGCAGATATCAAGTGAAAACGCAGTATAATTTTAAAAGACACATTTATTATACATTACACACTTAATTTTAAAAGTTTATGCAGATTAAATTCCTTTGTAGTTGGTTCGAATTTACACAAAAATGCGCTTTCTATCTTTTTTACTTTGTAAGTTTTGTTTACTTTAAATATTTTCCAAATGAATGAAAAATCTGTCAGTATTAAATTTGTTAGTATTTGATTTCATTTTATTGAATGTTAGTATTTAATTTGATTATTGAATTTGATTTGATTCTCGTAAAACTACTCTAATCAGTTTAAACAATAAGACAGATTTTTTTGCGAATTTTAAAACTCCAAATGCCATTTCCCTTACGTTCGAAAGTTTATCGAGTAAACAAATTGCCAAATAATTGGTAACAAAAGCTAAACAGCTTAGGGGCCATTCATTAATTACGTAAGGATTATTTAGGCAATTTTTGACACCCCCCTCCCCTCTATCCCCATGTAAGGGTACGCAAGATTTTTAACCCCCTGCCCCCCTATTCTTACGTACCATTCCATTTCGTTTTTCAAAATAAAATAACGAATCTTACATTACTGGAATCGTTATTAAATTCACTATTATTAAATTATCCCTTTTTGTGTAAAAACATATTTACAAAAAAGTTGGAATCTAGACAATGTTTTTTGGGCACTTTGTTTCGCATTTGATGCGATACTCATTAAAAATAAAACATACCAAACATAGCGCAAGTCTTTTATTATATTTTTACACTATTCATTCTATATAAAACAAATAAAACACAGCTTGTCCTAATACGTTTTTTACCTTCCAGATGCAAATCCTTGTCAAACCACTTGAGAGCGCAATTTGATATGAAATAGCGACTAGGAAAATATTACGTTCGAATGGGCTTGACAATGGGTTTGACCCCCCCCCCCCCAGTAAGTGTATGTAGAGATTTTCCCGCCCCCCCCCCGCCTTCGGGACCATTACTCAATTAATGGCCCCTTACCTACATAGAGGACTGCATACTAGGGTGGGTCAAAAAAATCGAAATGTTGAGGGGCAAGGGAATAAAAAGGTGTCAAATAGTCTCAAACTAACATGTGTGAAATTTTATTCCACTCTGATAAGTCTTTTTGCCCCCGGATTGAGTTTGAAGTTTGGATTTCCTTACCCAAACAGGATACGTTCCATGTACAATGGGAATAATAATAAATGTTACTTCGTTTACAGAAACAAGTGATGAAACTTTCAATCTGCACCTGGTTTAAATTCACACTTGCCATTTTAGCAGTTAGAATTGGCTGAAATGTGTGAATTAGCTCAAACGCTCTTTGCCTACTGTGCAACGATAATGAGTAAAAGATGCTAAAAGTCTACCTCTTGAAATGCCGCAGCAATCTTTTGAAATCCTATCCGAAAATAACTAAGAAAATAATTAGAATCATTTAACCAAGCTAGTAAATTGCTATTTGACACTTCATCCTGCAAATGCAAAGATATTTACGACTGGATTTGTCCGGAAAAGAAACAAAACCATTAGAGGAAGAGAAGTTGCAGCTTCAGCCTCAAGAAGTGAAGATAGTTTTAGTATTACAGTAAAACCTGTAAAGTTGACTACCTTTGTAAGTTGACCACCTGTCTATGTTGACCGCTTTTGTCAGGAACGGAATTAGTCCTATCTTATATAATGAAGGAAAACCTCTGTAACTTGACCACCTCTCTATCTTGACCACCTGTTTATCTTGACCACTAATGAACACCAAGTTTGGATTGGAGTATTGTAAAAAACCCTTTGTAAGTTGACCACTTGGTTTATTTTTTAAAATTTTATTCAGCAAATTATTATTATTTTTTTATTATTATTATTTTAAGCTTTCCAAGAACATTTCTGATGACAGACCAGCATTTTACCAACTAAATGAAACAGCAGCATAGCTAAGCCTGCTTTTGAGTTTAACCACATGGGAAAACTACTAAGAACTCTTTAATTCCCCAAACTTGTTTTTCTTCTGTTGTTAAGCGAAAAATTTGTAATTTTTGATTAGCTATAAATTTTTAGGAACTATTAATATAAAATGAGTAACTTTTCATAAACAATAAGGCTTTTTTTTGATCAATTTACTGAAATTTTAAATTTGCACGACACATTATACGTCATTCTGGGAAAATAATCTCTAAAAATATTTGAATAACATCTTAAATGATTGTTTCAAAGTAATGCTAAACAATGAAAGTGAGTTAAACAGAAAGAGTAGGTGTCAATTGCAAGAATTACAAAAGGTGTCATGGTGCAAGAATTCCAAAAAAAAAACATTACCCTCTTTATAAGTTGACCACCTGTCTAAGTTGACCACCAAAGTACTGCACCGCAAGTGGTCAACTTACACAGGTTTCACTGTATTACTTCAACGCATCTCTTCTATCGGATACGAACAGTGAGGATGAATTCAAGAGACTTTTGCAAACTTCAAATGCTTATATCGATAATTTTACTACTACAAGCAATAATTTGCTTTCACAGACATGTGATAGACACGAAGTATCCGACAGGGCTGGAGTAGCTATTGCTTCAGCAATACTTTACCCCAACACTTCAGAAACTATTGAGAAAAACATGCCTCGTCGGAAGCGTAAAATAACACGAAAATCTGGCCTGACAAGAGCTAAAGTCTAACAAAACGTTTCACTTTCTGTGGCTAACTCGTGCTAATCGAATTCTACGTTTTGTGTGTTTCAGTGGAATCTCTTTCTAAAAATTTAATAGTCTTGCAATATAAGTCGTCAACGCTTATGCTCCAATCTGGTTTGCTATCAAAAGTTACCCTTTATGTGCAGATTGGTTCGGCAGTTGTTCAAAAACTCTGCAACTAGATATTTATCCACTGAGTTGAAGTGCAAAATAGATCCCGCAATCCAAAGAAACAGTGTTTTCGTATGTCCTAAAACTTACTTTATTACAATGCTGACAGACTTGGAACAGCACATCCGTGAATTGGCAGCCTGTTGGATTTTAGAATCTCTTTCTGTTCAGCAAAATAGACTCCCAAAAGACAAAATATTCATTCTTACTGTTAAGTTTGATGCAGAATCTTACATTGATCTCAATGACTGGAAAAATGTGTCTGATCCGCCAATACTGAATTCAATCTCTGAAGAAGATATTCAACTGTTTGTTTCAGGCAAAAAAAGAACATCTTACTATGCCTGCCATTCCATATTCACAGGCTGTTGAAAGGCAGGGGTGCCCACCAGGGGGGTTCATGGCGCAGACTGCGGCATTAAAATTTTTAAGAGGGTTGATTTTACAGATTTGGGGGGGGGGATACTTCCCAGCATGTGGTGGGAGGGTGCCATCACCCTATAGGGATAGGCACCCCTGTGGAAGGGCAGTTTAAAATTGACGTAAGTTTCAACTACATTGTGCAAAAAGAGCAACTTTAAAAAAGAACCAACTGGCGCCCCGGAAACTTATGCCAAAATTAAATAGTAAGGACTTTCAAGCTATTTTAAGCTGAATATTTTTAATTTTGAAAATTACCGATTATTATAAACGTTTTTGTAAATAAATGATTAATACTTGGTCCGTTATATATATTTGAATTCTCTTTCATTTTTTAATGAAAATATACTTTTTTCCTTAAATACGGGTTTTTCAAACGCAATCCGGAGGCAAAAAAATGAACTCCTAATCGAATGAAATTTTATAAATAACCTGAAAACGTCATTTGGCACCTTTTTTCTTGTCCTGCCAGATGGAAATCGGATTTTGTTTTTAGCCATAGGACGATCAAAAACCCTACAACCCTACTGTGTACTAAGCGCCTTGCCACACAAGGGACGGAAATGGACACTCAGGACACCGGTGGGAATCGAACCCGCGACCCTCCAGTTAAAAGTCGAAGCTTTTACCACAGAAGCCACGAAGTCGCCTAGTCATTTGATTGTAAACTTATATTTCAGAAAACGCGGTTTGAAATGCAGTTAAAATGGTTAAAAACATTTTAATATACTTTGATCAAAATATTTCGCTGCAATGAAATCATCCCAAAATTATACTTTAAAACTTGTAAGGAATGTTGAAAAATTTTAAAACCGCTGCTCTGCCGAGGGAAGTTAAAGCACAGTATCTGCAGAAATGAGTTTTTGAGATAGGGGAGTGGGGTACGTTGGACTGTGGGGCCGGTCTCAAGTATTTTAATACTATCAATATTTTCTATTTTATTTTATGACCAACAAATAGCACCTATGGTCCTACAAATCTATGATGAAATCACATGGTCAGTTATATTGAACACATTTTATTCCAGAAAGTGTTATTTCAGTAGCTCTGAGTAATTTTCGAAAAACTGCAACTTTATTTTTTTAATGATTTCCATCAATGCGGAAAAAAAATGAACTCCTTTCTTAAAGTAAGCTCTTGCTCTTTTAGTTCAGAACAATAGGCAATTTTTTCTTTTTTTTTTAGTCGAAAAAGAAAAAAATTATAACCACTTTTTCAGATCAAGAAGGTGGGGTAGGTTGGTCCACTCTTTGTGGGGCACGTTGGACCGGACCAAATTACCCAACATAATTTAAAAACTTTTTGTTGGACCGGACCAAATTACCCTACATAATTTAAAAACTTTTTTTTTTCTTAAATCTGAATAATCATAACATTCTAAGTGTTTGTGTATTATACATTCATTTAGTGTTACACATGTTTCGAAATAAAAACTTAGGTGCAAAAAAAAAGCAAAGATAATTATTTAACAAAAATTATACTAAATGAATTTTTACCAAAAGATTCATTTCATATCAGCACTTTTTTACAATTTTTATTTTCAAATATACTTCTAAATTTTTCCAGACAATTGTTTTCTAAGAATAAAATATGCAATAAATGCTGTAGTGGAGGTACTGAATTATTTTTTTTTTTTTTTTGCTCATGAAGCATTGTACATAGAAACAAAATAAAATAAATAATTAAATTGATTAAAGGAATAAAAAAAGTACAATTTTACTTAAGATTACTCGTATCGAATTTTATTTTTTATATTTTGACTTTAAAACACAAAGATATGCTAACTTAAAGCTGTCAACTTTATTGTACTTTTTCTTTGAAAAATATGGTATTAGTGTAACAGGATTCTTTTCTTTCTGGAGTTGTTTCATGCAATGCAATGAAGAAAAAAGAGCTCTCTCCATCCCTAGCAAATATTGATGTAACTTTTCATAAAAGTAACACATTATAACGGATCCGGCGGGACTATCCAACCTTCTTGAAAGGATGACACAGTTCTTGATAAAAACACAGGAGCTTTATTTACACTATGTACAGGAGAAATCGTTAACAACTGCTAAATTAATCATCAGCAATTAAACAAATATCACTCAAACACCGTAAACTCAACGGTTACACACGTATTTACTTCCAAATACGAAAACACAGCGAAATGCCTCGCAATAAACAGAGCTAATACACTCTCAGTTCGAATTCTCAATCGAAACTAAACTTTTTATCACGCGGGACGCTTTTATAAACATCGAAAAGATTCCGCAACATTCGAAATGTTTCTCGAAATGCGTAGACCGTTATCAAATTTTATCAATGAAAAAAAGAAATAGGGGGATCGTATACTTCAGCCGAATGTAAAGGGGCTGTATATTCATTACGGGAAACTATTTACAGGTCACGTTACTACAATAATTACTATTTATAGAATTCGTAACAATTCTATAAATAGTAATTATTGTAGTAACGATATGACTTATCCTTCAGAAACCCAGTCCAATAAAAGTACTACTTCCAAAGCTCTGGAAGTAGTACTTTTAAATGGATATGAAGGATAAGTCATATTGTTACTACAATAAGTAAAATATTGTAGTAACAATATGACTTATCCTTCAGAAACCCAATCCAATAAAAGTACTACTTCCAAAGCTCTGGAAGTAGCCCTTTATATTCCCAGATATAATTTAACACATCTTTAGTTAACTTCAATATTGTCCCATGAATAATCAATAATTGATTTTTCTTCTGATTTTTAAAACTTAATTGTGTATTATATTAATGGTGGATGCTTACTACTGGTTTCAATTAAAGATGATTTATCAATTGAATAAGTTTTTTGATCTTTAAACTTGATATTTTTCACTCAACACACAGAAGAGAATAAGGTAGTTACAACGTTTGATAGTATATATCACTAAAGTTATAGCAAATGTTTGAGTTATACTGTCCAACGTACCCCACACGTGGGGCACGTTGGTCCACTTTACAAGGTTCCGTTAAAAATTTAATATAAAAAAAGTTTATCAATTCGACATTTCCAAAAAAATATGGTGTTTAGAAGTGTTTGGTGAAACTTATAGAAAATCGAACTGCTCATTACATTTTTTGATGAGATAAAAAATGATGAGTAAAAAAGCGGACCAACGTGTCCCACCTCCCCTTACTCGTATTTGAAGAAAGGCAATGTGGATTCCATACTAGCAGACGAATGTTGGAATTAGACTTTTTTCGTTCTTTGTTATCAAGCGAAAACAAACAAGCTTATAGAATGACACTTAAATAGAAGAAATGACAAATACTGCCGATACTGTCTTTTCCGGCAACTGTTCCACGTAACAAGAATAATATAAATAAGTAGGGGCTTTTTTACAAAACTATCTAGCTTAAATTTAATTTTAAGTTCAATTGAATGCCTCTAATTTGATTAAAATTTTAGGATAAAAAAATTAATATCAAACTAAATAAGTTTGATTTGATAGTCAAAATTTTAGCATAAATTTTGTATGAAAAATTTTACTAAAATTCAAGTCCATTGTTTTTTCAATGCTTGCTATTATTTTATTAAACTTTAAAACAATTCTAAACATCGACGAGTGGAATTTTAATATTAAGGGACTTTACGCCGAAATTTATATTTTAAGAACAAGACATAAAATAAACGCAAATTTTCTCTCCTTTAATTGTATTAAGACTTCAAAAAGAAAAAAAAAACTTTTTTTTTTTCGAACGAACGTTTTAAAACCAACCGATGAGTTTAAATTCTACGCAGTTTTGTTACGCATCTCCCCCCCCCCCCCCAAATTTTTTTGGTTCTTTTTAATAACGCAAAAAATATGATGAAACGTTAGAGCTAAAATGTTCGAATTTTGCACCTTTTATTAGTTACTAGCCGCCTGCGGCGACCAGCTGGTCCGCCTTTTTACGCCAGGGGTGCCGCCTTCGGCGGCTGCTTAAATAATTTAGCGACGACATTAATCAATATTTTTCTCTATAAATCAGTATTATCATTCGTTTTTTTACGCCAATGTTGCAGCCATCGACGGCTGCTTAAATTAATTTCGTGGCGGTGTCAATCAATCTATATCTATCTATATCATTAATAATTTGAATAAAATATTTTCTAGATCTGTCTCCAGTTTCGTCGTTTGGAATATTTTTAAAGGAGGGGGAGGGGAGACACAAACGACGTACTCTTCATGCAAATTTTTGTCGAATAATAACAAAAAGCACTTCCACTTTTATGTGAAAGCATTGTTTTTTCAAAGTCATGGTGTATGTGGGGGAGGGAGGGGGGGCATTGACACCCAATGTGCAAGCAGCCACCTACGGCGGCTGTTTGGCTAACTTGTCATTTACCTTTTTACTTCAAGTTTGCCGCCTTCGGCGGTTGTTTAAATAAATTTGGCAGCAGTATTAATCAATCCATCTCTATCTTTTTTTTTTTTTGTGCCATTCACATTTTTTACGCCAAGATTGCCGCCTTCGGCGGCTATCTACCTTTACAATCTATCTCTACATTTTCTTATCCATCTCTATTTATTTTGACCTCTTCACCCCATTTCCTAATAAAAACAAAGAACACTCAAAAAACCGCTTTTTTTCATTTAAGTAGAGCAAAAAAAAAAAAAAAAAAAAGCTCAAATTCCCCGTAGTGTGCAAAAAGTAGCGTTTGACAAAGATAAAAAAAAATCTCGCTGTTTTTATTGAATTAATGCGCACAACTATGAAATGTAACGTAATATAGATACAGCGAAAGGTCCAGCTTGGGGGGGGGGATGGAAAAAGAAATAAATGCAATCCCTAAATAAAACAAAAAAAAAGGAAAGAAAAAAAGCAAGCGCTGCCGAAAAAACACGTGGTCATCACGTCAGAAAATGAAGTAAGCTATATAGTAAAAAAAAAAAAAAAAGATTAACATTGCTTGCGATTAAGATTCCATCGTAAATATCGAATCGAAACCCAAGTAGTGACGTCACAGGCATAAAAGATTGAAGAACGCTTTTTTCGACTGATGCGTGAAAGGACATGA
Source organism: Uloborus diversus (assembly GCF_026930045.1). NCBI lineage: Eukaryota > Metazoa > Arthropoda > Arachnida > Araneae > Uloboridae > Uloborus > Uloborus diversus. The sequence goes on along the minus strand of NC_072737.1, from coordinate 86,213,836 downwards.
TGTGTTCAGCATTAAAAATATTGTAAAAAAAAACTATTGCGTATTTTTAAAAACTTTTTTCTTCTGAAGAGGCGAAATGGTTTTACTATTACCGACTTAAATTTCAGAAATGAGGCTTTGATACTTCTCGCAGGATGATATTAGAAAAAAATAAAACCCAGGAAAACATGCAAATTAAAGGTTTTTTCAAAAATTCATAAAAAAATACAAAAATTGCTCTATCTTCAAAATTTTTTTGTTCATCATTTTTAAAATTAAATTTCCGACACTATAGTATCAAAAATATTTGTCTGGCGCGATTGGTTCGGGGTCTGTGAGGTTAAAAGTTCTAAAAAGTGCTAAAAATCACATAAAACATTAAATAACTTTTTTTTTAATTAAAATATCAAAAATCGAAGCCCGATGTGCACAACTTCAGCAAAAACTACACCTGTATACCAAATTTCATCTTTCTAGGCCTTACCGTTTTCCCGGGATGCGCACCACACACACACAAACATCTTATTTTATTATATGTATAGAAGATATGGTATTTAGAATGTGCGCTTACCGTCATTCCATGTACTTCGGGAACCACACTACCACACACCGCTACAAAAGCAAATAACTGAATATGGCGCACATTGAAAAAATTGGCTCTATTCACCGAACGGTCATAGCAGTTTTCAGCTGCAATTTCAAAACACTTGATTTACATAAAGCGCTGAATTCGCAACTCCAATAATCTATAGGGGGCGCTGCAGCCACTGTCTAATGGCGGATGAAAAAGGTAACAAACAAATGCTGTAACTTATAACTTGCTTTGACGCTTAGAGAATGACAGAAATTTTTCATCGTGCTTGTGGGAAGCTTTCTTTTCTATTCTTCTGAAATTACATTACACCATAAACTGTCTGAAGCCTGTAATTTACCCCCAAGAAAACACGTGGAACTGACTGTTTTACCTTTTTCTTTAATATTGTTAATGACCGCAAGGTAGCGTATTCAAGCTCTATAGTCACGAATTTTATATTTTTTTAGAGAATATATTTCACAAAATTTAAAGAATTCAAACTTTGTATGTTTTTCTTCTGTTAGTTTTTGAGAATTGTAAACTTTAAATCTCTATTTTAAAATATTTAATTTAGTATAAAAGTCAAAGATAGGTTATGGGTACGTTCGAATAGTGTAACCGGTTGCCAGTTGGTTGTTTGATGACGTCAGTGGTTTGTGCGGTGAGTGTCCATAGAATGTTTTCATTTATTTTCCTCAAACGGCAGCTCCATTAGAACGTGCTTGGTTAGTCACCGGTTACCGGTTGCTCTATTCGAACAGCTGAATAGCTGAAAGGTGCCCCCCCCCCCCCAACGATGCCTCCACTCAATTTTATCGAGTACAATCACTCCCCCCCCCCCCCCCGCCTCCAATGGCACTATGGCACTTCGAAATTTTACAGTGTGTGTCACCCCCCTCCCACCCCCACGAAAAAACGTAACCTCCTATTGAGAAGACAAATTATTTTAAAATAACTTCTGTGATAGTTTCAATGGTATATTGTGCCTCATTACAGGCCTCCCCCTGCCCCGCCCATTGTAAACCCCTACTTTAGCTATTATTGTAAATCCCTGGAATATTTACTTATCAAGATGTTCAATTGCTTTTCTCTATTGTGGATCTATACAGATGATATACACTATATGACCAAAAGTATTGGGACACTTCAAAAATTCACATTTTTTACGGATTTCTCGAGAAATAAAAGAACAATTGCTCTGTAATTTTTTCACATATAAAGTAAACTCTAGCTGTCATTTTCCAATAAAAATTAAGTCTACTATTCATTTAGGGGACGAACAACAAAATGAGGAAACAAAAAAAAGGTTTTTGACCATTTTTCATCGTAAAACGCTGGAAATAAGCTATAAATTTCAGAAATAAGGTCAAAACCTATCTACAACTTATTTTTATATTTTCGTGAAAGTATCTCTTTACCCATGAAGATGTAAGCATTTCTTCAGTGGCGGCTCGTGGGAGGGGCCCGGGGCCCCCTCACTTTTTTCCGACAATAATATGTAACTTTGTTTTATTTATTTTCCTTTTTTTGTGCGTCGAGCTTAAAATTAAAAAAAATAAAATAAAATGGATTGTACCGTATTTCCCTGTGTGTAGTCCGCGGATTATCTGTTTAAAAAGTGTAAATTTAATGAGATGCGGATTATACGCTGCCGCGGATTATCTGTTCTTTTTTTTTTTTCTCCTCAACACCAACGCATAGAACTTCAATATTTACAGCAGGATTAGCCGAGACCGTTAAACCTGCCTGCATGATGTTAATTTTACATAGCTTGAAAGTTCTTCTTACGCGATTCAGGATATGTAAAATAAACAACATACAGTGAATTAAGAAGCCTTCATTTACACAAGATTAGACCGTTTCTTGACTCTTTGTTTTCAAGTAATTAGTATACTTTAATGACAATTTAGAGAAGAAATCATTATTTTTAGAGGTTTTTTTTAATACTAGTTTTAGAATACCTTGAAAGTTATTACTTCTTCACGTCTCATTTAGTTTGCTAAAATTGTATATTAAATCAAAACTTCACTTTTTTTGCATCACATTATCCGCGGATTATGCAAACATTTTTCTTTTCTTCAGGCCGGTTTTAGGACTTCAGTTTTGAAAACAAATCCAAGGGAGAGCTCCAGAACCCCGTCCCGTTAAAATCTTCAAAGTTTGTCTACAATTGCGTTTTTGGAACTGCGATTTCAAAAAATTGGAATTGATTTCTCTTTATTTTTTCAAAAAAAGAAAGAAAGAAAGAAAAAACGATCGGAGAGAGTCCCGGAGCTCCATCTGTTACCATAACGTCTATCAATATGGCCTATAACAGCGTTTTAAGTCTTTAATTTACAAATTTCCGCGGAGTCCCCTTTACCGTTTTTTCCTTTGACATCACCAAAGACCGTCTAAAATTGCGTTTAAATTGAATCGCTTTTAAATTCAAGGTCCAAAATTAAGGAATTTCATGAACAAATCAAATCAATCTAACTGATGAAATTTTTTTTCCTATTATGCTCCCCCTTCCTCCCCTTAAAAATTATATTCTAGTTGCGCCACTGTTGTATGTTGGATTACGTATGCGCATATATCATTACAAGTTTTTTATTATTTTTTTTAATTTAAAAAAAAAGACTCCCCATTGTTACACAGAAACTATTACTTGAGTTAAATTACTGTTTATGTAGTTTCGTGACAAGTTATCAATAATATGAAGAAAATACAAATAATTCTTTTTTTTTTTTTTTTTTTTTTTTTTTTTGTCTGCAGAAAAATTTTGCATCTGGCCCATGGGCGCCGACAGATTCATACCCGCATGTAAATCACTAAAAATTTGTTTTTACTAGTTTTTTAGCTTATTTATTTTTATTTATTTTTTTAAAATTTAGTTTATCTATTTTTATTTTATTTATTTTAAAGCGAATACTGAGATATATTTTCATCTTTGTTAAAGTTAATTAATTTTTAATTTTTACATATTTCTCTGATCACAACATTTCTGCACTTTTGCAATTTGGCCTTGCTTAAAATGAAGTTAATTTTACTCATTCAAAATAATTTGTTATTAAGAGATAAAAAAATAATAGTGCTATTAAAAATATTAGAGTAATATTGCTTTTTAAAATTCACTAATTTATTTTGAAAAGCCAGGGGTGAAAGTGCCTCCCTTGCAGCCCCTTATCGGTGCTGCAAGGGAGGCGGACTGCAGTGCCGGAAAGCGTATTGGATATAAACGTGAGATTAATGATTTTCGTGATGTATTTTGTAGCTTTTCTCTCTCTTATTAATTAAATTTTATTTTTGAAAGTCAGGGGGTGAAAGTGCACCACTCTGCCGGCAATCATGGACATAAACATGATGTTAATATCTTTCGTGATTTACTTAGTAGTTTAAGTATTTTGTAGCTTTTCCTGTGCTTAAAATGAATTTAATTTTGTTTATTCAGCACAAAAAAAATATTTTAACAAAGTTTAAATATTAAAAAGAAAAAAATTAATAAATTCAAAACCCGGGGGAGGGGGTGAACTCATGATCTGGCTCCCTCACTTTTTCAAGGCACGAGCCGCCACTGCTACTCCCCCTCCGTCCTATTTCTTTTCTTTTTTCATTATTGTTTTTATTCTTTCTATTTTGAAAAAAATAAGTTAGAATAGCCTCCGAACCACTTCTACTAATATCCTAGAATACTGCTTAGGTTTTTAGGACTTGAATTTTGAAAAATTTTCCAGGGAAAAGCTCCAGAATTTCCTTCTTGTAAAAATCTTCAAAGTTGTCTACAATTGCGTTTATGGAAGTTCAATTTCGAAAAATTGAAGAGGAGAAAAGGAGAATTGGTTTCTATTTGTTAAAAAAAAAAAAAAAAATAAAAAAAAAAAAAAGATCGGGTAGAATCCCCGAATTCCTTCCCTCATTCTAAAGTCAATAAATATGGCCTATAATCACATTTTAAGGCTTCAACTTCTATAAGTTCCCGCGGAGCCCCTTGTACCATTTTTTCCAATAACACCATCAAAGACCGTCTAAAATTGCGTTTTTCGAACTAAAAGTCTCAACTATTTTCCGGGGAGAACCCCCGGACCCCTTTTATTAAAAGAGATTTTTTTTTTCAATTTGTGACCATTAAAACTATTTTCTAGTTGCGCCACTGCTTCTGTCGTCATGTTTTGACATTCATAGAAGTTTTATTAACTGTTCATCACTTAGAAATAAGATAGATATTCAAAGCGGCTTTATATAACTTAGATATTAAAATATTGTCTTCTTCCAAAACGCAATATTTGCATATCAGAGGAGCTGCTGAACTCGGAATAACTTCGAGAAATGAAGTAAAATCGTACATCATATTGCGAAATTAAATATTCACACATTATTTTTTTTGTATAAACTGAATGCCAAACTTTTTTTTTTTTAATTTTATATTTGTCTACAAAATCTTCCTCCAGGTATTAACTATATCTTCCTCGAACGCCAGAGCATAAAGGAGCTCAAAGGACATTTGCACGACGGCGCCGATCAGGCTTGGCGCGGCCATGCGGAAGGGCTGCCACTTTTTGCCGTTGACAAGTTTTTGAACATCATGTTGTGACTATGACAGTGTATCTCAGGTCATTTTCAATGTCTTGCTGGAAATCTTAACTTAATGTATGCTAGTGCTAAAAAAAATGCCAATTCACAGAGACATGTGAATGAAAACTGCTCTAAAAAATTTTTTAAAATGGTGATAATGCTAAAAATTTTGAAAGTGACCACAAAATTTAGCAAATTATAGTTAATTTTGCGTTTTTATTCATTCATTTATTTATTTATTTGAACATTCACGCCTCTTCTGAAATTCCGCAACGCCCTCCTAGGCAGGGCCGCCGTGAGAAGAGGTGGGCACTGTAAAATTTATACCATTCCGATTCCGAATCGGGCCCCTAGTTTTTGAATAGGCTGACATGACCTCTCGTCGGCCCTGCTCAGACGTCCCCCCCCCAGCCCCAGATAGCGCTGTAATTATAAAAAATTAAAAAAACTATTAGAAAAAACTGATCAAAAGAAAAGGTGGTTTGAAACCAATTTAAATTATATTTGCCCATTGTTTTTATAATAAAAACCAAATATTTCGCCCCTCCCCTCCCCCTCAAGTTGGGAACTCGTGTTTTAAAAAAAAAACATTTTAAATTGTTACCTGAAACAACACTTATCCTTTTTTCAGCACCAATCTCCCGAACAGTCTCATGGTTTTTTTTTTATTATTATTGATTCTTGGAATGGGCCATTCATTAATTACGTAAGGATGATTTTGGCAATTTTGACCCCCCCCCCTCTCCAATTAGACGCGTAAAATTTATACTACTCCGATTCCGTGTCAGACCCCTAGTTTTCGACTAGGCTGACATGGCCTCTCGTCGGCCTTGCTCAGACGTCCCCCCCCCCCCCAAGATAGTGCTGTAATTATTTTAAAAAAAACTATTAGAAGAAACTGATCAAAAGAAAAGATTTTTTAAAACCAATTTAAAATATATTTGCATTGTTTTTATAATAAAAACCAAATATTTCGCCCCTCCCCTCAAGTTGGGAACTCGTGTTTTAAAAAACATTTGAAATATGTTACCTGAAATAACACTTATCCTTTTTTCAGCAGCAATCTCCCGAACAGTCTCACGTTTTTTTTTTATTATTATTGATTCTTGGAAGGGGCCATTCATTCATTACGTAAGGATGATTTTGACAATTTCTTACCCCCCCCCTCCCCCATGTAAGGGTACGTAAGAATTTCCTCCTTTCCCGTGCTATTCTTACGTAAGATCCCATTTCGTTTTCCAAACTAATAAAATAACCAATCCACGAATCTTGTATCACTGGAATCCTTATTATATTCACTATTAAAAAATTAAACCTTATTGTGTAAAGAAATATTAACTAAAAAGTTGGAATTTAAACTAAATGTTTTTTCGATATTTTTTTTTTTTTTTGTATGTGATGCGATATTAATTAAAAATATAACATGGCATGCATAGTGCGATTTTTTTAACCATTCATTCTTTGAAAAACAAATAAAAAACAGCTCAACCTAATAAGTGTTTTATCTTCCAGACGCAAACAAAATATGATCCCTGCCAAAGCATTTGACCGCACGATTTCTGATGTAAAATATCGACTTGAAAAATATTACGTAAGAATGGGTTTGGACCCCCGTCCCTAAGTAAGGGTATGTAGATATTTTTCCAACGCCCCCTCCCCTCGGGACCCTAACGTAATTAATGAATGACCTCGAATGACCAAAGTAAGAAATCCCACGAAAATGATCTATTTGAAGCTCTATCATTTAAACTGAACCAATACCCAAAAATAATGAGTCAGAATGGATTCGACGCATGCATAAAAAGATCGAATAATGCGTCGTTGAAGGTCACTCCTTATCGACAGGCGCCGAATCAACAGACAAAACGAACTTTGCTTTGAGAAACAGCAGAACCTACAGAAGAATAAAATAGCAGGCTACTTTCTACGCAAAGCCTAAACAGAATTCGAGCTTTAGTAATTTATGTTTTCTATTGCGCATGTGCGAACTGGCATCTGCGAAAGGAAGTGTTGATTTCGAACTAAACCCTTCTTTTGTTGCGTTTAGTGACGGTAAATGACTGATAACAGTTCTTAAAAAGTATTGGAGTTATGTCATCAAAACGAAAATTAGATTCTTCTACTGTGAAGCCGATGAAGAAGGCACGGCGATCGACGACTTGTGAAGCAAAACATCGTGTGCTTAATTTGTATGGCTCAAAATTAAGGAATCGTAATTTGAAGATAAAGCGTCATACTCGCGCGGGAACTGCGAGTTCAGTGTGCAAGGCAAAAGGCAACAAGGTAGTTAGCAATATCCCACCCAAAAAAGCAGCGTGGATTAGAAATGTACGCAAAACTCTTATTTCCGAAATGGAAACTATTTTAGTGCCATGGATTGCAGCCGAAACGCGGCGTCTCGGAGAGCCATTAAGCAAGAAATTAATCACAGAAAAAGCTTTGAATATTTTTGCTAGTTGTAAGAAGAAATGTGGTAAGAAATCTAAACTTGTGAGTTTTTGTGCTAGTAAGTCATGGTACAAGAAGTTCATGGTCAAAGAAAGCAATCGAAATTCGGGAAAGGAAGAAAAGGAGCAGAATGAGACTGAAAAGAAACTGATTAACAATTTCATTCGAATAATCAAAAAGGAAGGTTATACTTCGCAGCAGATTTTTATTTTTTGCCAGACGAGTCTTTACTGGAAGCAATTTCCGATTAGAGCAAGTCCTATTTTAAGCAGTGAGGAAAAAAGAATATTCAAGACAAAAGGGAATAAGAAGCGAATGATGTTACTTCTTGGGACAAATGTTTTTGGAGATTTCAAGTTAAAACCACTTGCTGTGTATCCTTCCGAAAATCCCACTGCTTTCACCGGTCTCCGAAAATCCGCCCTGCCTGTAATATGGCAATACCAACGACATTCTTTGATTACGTCGAACATTTTCGAAAATTGGTTTACTTCCCATTTTATTCCAGACTTGGAGCTTTATTGTAAAGAACACAAATTGCAATGCAATGCAATGATCGTTTTAGACAGTTCCATTACTTTTCCTGAAATGTTGCAGAAAGACTATCCGAACATAAAAATCCTTTCATTACCATCATCAACGACTGCCCTGCTTCAACATATGAACTTGAACATAATCAAAACATTCAGAGACAATTATGCGCACAAAATCTCTGTGAAAATGCTTCAGTATATTTCGGAAAGTAAAACACGATGCAGAAAAGATTTCTGGAAAGCTTTCAACATCAAAGATGCAGTTGATGTTGTTGGAGAATCTTGGAACGAAATATCCCAGCATTATTTAAATCTCGTTTGGAAGAAACGGTATCCTGAATTTTTCGTGCGCGATAAACAATTTAATGACTTTTACTTCCTAATCTCTTGGAAAATGTATAAACTGATAAACAGCTTCAGTTCGCTTAACTTGGAAGAATCGGTAATGAATGTAGATGATTGTGGCACAAGTTTTAAATATTGGCCACTTTTTGGATTGCGTAATTCAAGAGCGTGATTGAAAGTAAAAAATTCATCACAAAAATGGGCCTAAAGGCAATATTTTTAAAGTTTTTTATACGATATAAGTGCATTATTGAAAAGTGATTACGTAAGTGTTGAAATATATTCAGAGAAAGTATCGTTTGAAATTTGTTTTATTTTATTTGTTCGCAGTGATTATTCATTATTATTATTTTTGTGTTTACAAAGATGATATATTTTAATGCTTAAAATTGTTTCACTGTATTGTTTTCGTGTGATGAATATCAAAAAGAATTTCCAAAGTTCAGTGATTTTTTTTATTCATAAACACTTTTATTGTCGCCTGGTGGATTTCTTTTCTTTCTTTTTTTTTTCAGCATCTTAATAAACTTAAATGATTATTATATTTTATTATTATTGATAATTATTACATATTATTTTTATGCCATGAAAATTACAACTTTTTTGTTGAATTTGAACTAAATTCACCTAACGACAAATTTAAAAAATATTTCATTTGTTCATTAAGCATAGTTTTTAAAATTTGTCGTGTGGTGAACTTCTTATTAGTTCTTTCAGCATCTAAATAATACCAGAGCGATTGATTGTTGTAATCTTTTATGACTAATTATCTCTGTTTTAAAAAGTGATTGTTCTTGAAAATAGCAATAAATCTATTGGTGAATTGTTTCTTATAAATTATTGTTATCTTATCCTAATCGTCCTTGTAATCTTATTTTAGGAATTCACATTTAGATTTTGTTGACATAGTACATTTTATAGAAACTTGGAATTCTTCAAACATTTTTGAAATCGTTAGCTCAAATAGGAACTGTTATCTTGCTCTTCATTTTGGAATCCCATTTATTTTCTTTTTATTATCAATTCTGCCAATTTTGGGGAGAAACGTCATAATAATGGCTGAAAGCAATTTCGATGCTATCTAACGAATATACAGCAGTTTAATGTATTACAATCCATTAATAGATAATATTTTTATGCCTTGAAATATTTTCGTTTAGATATTGATTTATTGGTTTAAATAGGGTATTATTGGCCAAAAAAAAAAAAAAAAATGTTAGTGTGTGTGTTTTCTTCTCGTACTGTACTAAAAGTGCAGGTGCATTTAACAGGTGATTCAATGAGTTATTTAGGTTCAGTTTTTATTAATATTTTCAGAATTAGTTCCATTTTTCTAAAAATATGAAGATTCAATATGGCATTAAAAAAAGTAATTAATGCAGCAGTACGTCGTCGTTAAAACGTCTATGAATATCAGAATGGTTTTTATTGTTGATTTTTTTGAGCAATCACGATTGCTTATTGTTTTTATTTGACTGTCCTTGATGTTACGCTGATTTTACCCCCCCCCCCCCCATCTGCAGCACTCCCGCCCACTGTTCTCTGCAGGCGCGGCTCCTCCAGTCCTGAACACTGTCCCCCGGAATCTGCTTCTCCTGGTCGGTGGCGTCCAACACACGCACGCTGATACGTATACACACGCCTACGTACATACCCACAGGTTTACACACTCACACAACTCTGCACATGTAACCGCCCAGGAGGAGGGGCAGGTTTGGGGGGACAGGAGTCGTTTCTAGAAACAATAACTTAAGTCTTGTCGCAACTCGTGCTTGCAAAACTCATAATGTGAATTAAAAATTTCAGAATTCAAATTAATTTACTTTTTTTTTCGGTCAAGTTGTACAGAGCGTAAAAGGAGAAACTTGACCTAATAACTGAACACTGAAAAACCCATACATTTTTTTCATTGGATATAGAATCAAGTCGTTAAAATTAGTATGTAATCATAGTAACAGTTGTCCTTATTATCCTTAAATTCCTCACTTTTATAATTTTCCTAAAATTTTGATCTTTATCCTGAATATTCTAAAGTTCTTAATTTAATGTTTTTTTTATTTTTTTGGTTTTTTTTTCATTAAGTGAACCATTAGTTTCATTAGTGTCCTAAATATCCTAAAGTTTTTAATTTAATGTCTTTTTTTTCCATAAAGAGTTCAGTTAAATCGGTTCAAATGTGTTGTATCATCTGTCGTATGCTTTGGTGCAACTCTTGTGAGTTTGTCACAGCGATATGTGCGTATGAAATGGGCAACGGAAGAAGACTTGATAATTGAAATTTTTAGTAAGCTAGGTAGGTATCTTGAGTTTTAAGCCACCCTTCTCATTATTAGTAGCCATAGGGCTGGGCGATGTACTGTGGCTCCCAAAAGTGTTCGTACACCTACGACTTTCAATGAAATAGACCCTATCCATTGTTTAGAATAATTATTTCGGAATAGGTATTTAATTATGGGATCTATTATCAATTTTCAACAAAACTACATGAACATTTTTTTAAAAATATTAAAACTTATTTTTTAAAAACCAAAAAGTGCCGGAAATTTTATCTCTCAAAAGTCTTCGTACACTTTAAAAAATGTCTATATATTGTTGAACAATCTTTTTTATTAAGTTATTATTTAGTAGAATATCATGCAGTATCAACAACACTTTTTAAACGTCTGAGAATAAATTTCATTCTTTTTTCTTTCCTTTTTTGGCGTAATTTCTGAGTAAGTTTTCAATCACACTTTGATTCTTTCTGTTTCTAGCTCTATTTTCGTTTCACAGCCGTATTTTCGTAATCTAGCCTCCATATATCTCTAAATATGTTACATTAAGTTCAAATCTGGAGTTTAAAGGTGTATTTTCTAAACTTTAGGACAATTTTTGAGGTACTAGACGCAAACATTGAAAACCGTATGCTTCTTATCGTTATCTTGATAAAAAAAAAACAAAGTTGTTCCCGATAACCAAATTTTTGGATAAGAGTTTAAAATTGGTTTTTAAAATATTTAAATGAACAGCGTGATTCATTATTTCTTCAAAACATTTCAAACTACCAAGTGCTTATGCTGATATGTACCCTCACACAAGAACACCTTCACCGTCCTGACTGGTCCAACAAAGTTCTTAAGAATAAGCTCCTAATTTTACAACAATTGAACCGAAAATGTTGAATTCATTTTTATCCGTAAGTAATACGTAATTCCAAAACGTTTTGAGCTTATTTATCATTTGATTTTGCGACGAAAAGCGTAAACTTTGTTTTTCGCACGGCCAAGAAAATTTCTTCGGGAAGAGGTCCCATTTAATCCAGCTAATCAGAGAATTTGGCGAACAATTTTAGGTGAACATTAAATGTAAAAATTTTCATTTAACTTTGCAGAAACTTTTACAGCACTCAAATGTGTATTTTTCATAAATTTTTTAACTGTAAATCTCCTATCACGCTTTGTCAACTTTGCCGGTTGACCTTTTCTTACCTTGTTTTCGGTCCGATTTTTTCTTTAAAGCATTTTATCAAGTACTTTATTATATAATGGAATAAATTAACTAATTTAGAGACATTTCAAACCAATTTACCGCTACTGTGAGGAAAAAATTGAAATTTCGAATGATGTTTGTTGTTTTTTACGAATACCAGCCATTTTAAAGTAATACGCACAATATTAAGGAATAAATAAACGAAACATTAAAGCAAAATGACTTTCAAGGGTCAACACAATGCAAAAATAATGAAGAAACGACGTATGATAATTTTAATCATGAATTTATTCGAAAATATTCGAGTGTACGATGACTTATGTGGCGTGTTATTTCTGTCTCTTCGTTTATTGACCCATTTCAAAGAGAAGATCCGTCAATATTTTGAAGAAACTACAGGGTTTTATTTAGAATGACATAGGAATAATGTGAAAAAATATTGGACTTCATATTCGAATTCAGTTTCGCGTTATTTTGGTGTTACTAAAAAATTTCAAAGTGTACGAACACTTTTAGGAGCCACTGGTGTAGGAATTTCTCCCAACCTTACATCGCGATGTAGCGATGCATCACGATGTTTTGATGTTTTTTTTTAAACTTTGCTTGTTTAAAGTTTACAAAATATGTAAAAGCAGACCCCGAAGAGTTCCTATTTATCCTTCTTTTTAGAGTTATCTCCTTATTTTCAGACTTTTTCCTTCCCCCCCCCCTACTTTTTCTTTCTTTAGTATAGCACTTCTAATTGTGCATTGATTCTTATTTTTTTACAATGCCGCACCGATACTTTTCTGCATGTTTCAATTTTGAAAAGAAAATGAAACAAGCGGATCTTGAGCTTTTCATTGACTGACTACAGTAATTTCTTGAAGAAACACCGCGGCGTCTGCGTGTTTATAAGTTAAAATTTTTGAAAGTGACTTTTTTGCCGGTAAGGCGTTTATGATCGACTTTTCTTTTGATCGCCCCGACTTCAGTCCTACTGTTTTAACGAAACAATAAAGAAATAGATATTGGCACAATTCTGATGCAATTATATATTATTTACTCGTCAATTAGATTCTTCAATTCAAATAAACGGCCGACGGTTCAAAAAGTGCGGGAAAAGCCGAATTTCCTATTCGCCAATTTTTTGTGTAGATGATTACAAGTGAAATGGAGCTCTATTTAAACAGAAAGGCAATGTAAAACCTTAAAAGGAACGTAAGGAAGCAAAAAATAAAAAACCTGTACAATGTACATATTTTGTTGATGTTAGTACAAAATAAAAGCGACAGATAACAGAAATTTGCAAAAACGGACCACTTCAAAAATAATCGCGGAAACTTACCTTTTTCATACATAATATGATTATTGTTCATTCTAAATCGGAAACATGATAATAAAATTTCAATTTCTGTCCTTGCAAAAAAAAAAAAAAAGCACAGCAAAACCTAGATGAGCAAAAGGTTCCTGATTTTTGGAGAAAAATCAGAAATCAATTTAAAAGCGAGATTCCGTTCTTATTTCTTCTTATTTTCAAAAAATGGGGGATAAAACCACAAGCTAATATGTACTGTGTTTTTTTTTTTTTAATGGGTATTTTCTACTCTGATATAAGATTAATATCGAGGAGTTTCTCACCATTTTATTTGCAGCGTTTATGGCAATGCGGCATTTCAGAACATTTAAAAATTTTTTGACAAGACTTTTATTCTTTTCGGAGTGCGGCAATTATACCGATGCGGCGTATCTAATGTAAGTTATTGTACTTAAGGCGCTTTATCAAAGGGAGGGAGAAAAAGAGATATATGCTGGCATTTGATGCCAGGTGCTCCGCCTTCACTCTCAATTTGGTGAACAATTTCCGAATGAAAATTTTTGTTGTATGATGATGATGGAGAGAAACATGCCTTCCATTTTCTGCACAGAGAAACATTAGTAACTGATCTTTTTTGGCTTCGATAAAAATGTTATGTTTACCATGCATGGAGTTTTTCTTTTTTCCGTGACAAAAATTTTGGAACAAGAAGGAGGTAAAAAAATCAAATCAACGAAACAATATTCGTTTTTATTGCTTGTTTAAAAAATTAAACTGGCCCGTCATTTTGATTTTTCCCACGGGGGTGGCTAGCGAAGGATGTATACTGAATTCAAATTTTATCTGAAAATAACAAAAACCGCACAAACTTGTACAGTGAAGCATCAAATTTCCTAAGCCAGGGAGGGTAGAAATTGACCCCACTGACCCCCATAAATGACGTGTCTGAAACAAAAAGTTATGTTGAATGCTAAAAATACATAACAGAATACAAGCCTTTTAGTTTACTTATTTCGTTATTTATTTAGTTTAATTATTTTATTACAAATTTTATTGTCCTCCCATATTTAAGAATAAAATTATTTTGATTCTGCATTTTCAGTCTTTTTCCTTTTTTTTTCCAAATTCAAACATCTGCCCTTGTTTATGCAAGAATGCGTGTCAGCTGCTGATTATTTTTAACTAAAACTAATTTACTATTTGCTTTGGGTCATTCCATGTCAAGTGATCCAAAATTTGGGAAAATTTTTTCCCTCACCCTTTTGTAGTATTTCTTTGAAATTTGGCTCATCGATTGTACCCTTTGAGGTAATCAGAAGTCCAAATTTTTAGATTTTTATCTCTATTATTTTTTTATTTATGACACTTTGATTTTTCGAAAAACCCGCTTTTTTTCATGGATGCTTGAACATAAAATGGAAGATAACTCAGCATCAAATATAGATAGAAAGATTTGGTAAAAAGCATTTTAAAGTACATTAGTTGCTGTTTAATGGGATATGCAACATGACTAATTTCAAAAAAATTTAATTTTTAAAAAATAAAAGTTAAATTTTAAATTTATATTTCTCAGAAAAGGTAAAATGAATTTTTTAAAAAAAATTCTCAAAAATTTGTGTGTATTCTATCTTCATTTGTGCAAAGTTTCAAGTTGGGATCTCAATGGGATCATATTTTTATGAATTTTTAAATAAAATATGACTTATGAAATAATGACATTTTTCAGATTCTAACTAGTTAAAAATGGGGTTCTCTCACTAGAGATGGTCTAGTAAGTAGTAATTGATCATACCTATGCTTGAAATGAGCTGACGTGAATTTGTAAATTGGCAAGCACCCCCCCCCCCCCCGCACCATCACTTTTAGTTTTTTTTTTTTTTCAAAACTATTTTCAAAATGTAAAAAATTAATAAATGAATAAAATAAAACAAAATGAATAGAAAACATATTAAAAGCTGGTAAATGTTCTTCTTTAAAGCAAGACAAAGTACATTACCCCCCCCCCACACACACACACACTCACTCACACATACGATTAACACTAGACTAGTATCATGCTTCATCTGATGCTTTTTTTTTTTTTTCAGAACAAGTGTTTCTTTTTCAATCCAAACTTCACAAAGTGTACTTGATTATTTCACTATCTGATAAGGATAATTATGATTCATTTCATCCCTTACCCCTGCACCAACTTTCAATTTTGGATGGAGGAAAGAAATAGTTTGCTCCAAGGTCACAGCAAAATAAGAGTGTTTCCCCCCGTGTTGTTTCATTCTTTTTACACTAAACTAAAAATAAATCTAAGTATCAGGTCATATGTTCTGTCCGCATAAAACTGTCTTTCTACAACATTTGGAGTGCAGCTGTTTTTTCTTTTCTTTAATGCTAGTTTTCTTTTAATTTCACTTGTAAACGAGAGCAATGCAGCGAGATCTATTTATACATATATTAAAAGTAGTTATAGATCAAAGAAATTTTGCTAATTTGAGCATAACCTTTCATGTTGTTATGTTTCATTCAAGATTGCCCCCTCCCCCTACCGTCCCATTTTCCGAAAGAAAAAAAAGCTGCAAATGAGTGGTTCTCTTCAGTTTTTATGACCCCCCCCCCCTATTTTTAAGCTTTAGTAACTACTGATGTTTAACTGCGTGCGTTCCAGTTTAATTTGGTTATAACTTTTACGTGCCGGCTTTTTTTTTATAAATACAGTTTTCAAAAAAAAAAAAAAAAAAAACAGATAAAAAGTGGTTATGTGACGGAGGGGCGGGGGATACTAATCTACAAAGTCATGTCAGTTCATTTCAAGCATAGTCATGATCAATTACTACTTACTAGACCATCCCCAGTAAAAGAACCCCATATTTAACTAGTTAGAATCTGAAAAATGTCATTATTTCATAAGTCAAATTTTATTTAAAAATTCATGAAAATATGATCTCATTGAGATCCCAACTTGAAACTTTGCACAAATGAAGATAGAATACACACAAATTTTTGAGAATTTTTTTTAAAAAATTCATTTTACCTTTTCTGAGAAATATAAATTTAAAATTTAACTTTTATTTTTTAAAAATTTAAATTTTTTAAAATTAGTCATGTTGCATATCCCATTAAACAGCAACTAATGTACTTTAAAATGCTTTCTACCAAATCTTTCTATCTATATTTGGTGCTGAGTTATCGTCCATTTTATGTTCAAGCATCCATGAAAAAAAGCGGGTTTTTCGAAAAATCAAAGTGTCATAAATAAAAAAATAATAGAGATAAAAATCTAAAAATTTGGACTTTTAATTACCTCAAAAGGTACAATCGATGAGCCAAATTTTAAAGAAATACAAAAAGGTGAGGGAAAAAACTTTGGATCACTTGACATGGAATGACCCTTTGCCAACTGATAAATGAATGTTCTGGAGGGAATGTTTTCGTTTTTGACAAAACAAATCTTTAGCAAAAATGGTTTTATTGCACCAAGATATGAGTTTTATTATTGTTTTTTTTTTTTTTTTTTCTTATTTTGTGATCGCCATATATTGCATTTTATTCTTTCACACTTAAAATTTTTATTACTGTATTGTTGAAAAGTGCTTCTTTGTTTGGATTTTAATTTTCATATTTTATAATTAATATCTTTGTTTCCACCAGTTTCTTTTTCATACTGATGATTGTCAGTTTGTTTCGTTCTTTTTGTTTCTGTGACTCGTCTTTCATTAAATCCCTTTCATACTTCAAAAGTACTGTTAGTTTATTTTTAGGACAGTTTTAAATCAAAAATACTGTTAGTGTATTTTACAGTAGAAGCAAAATATACGCTAAATTTGTTTCCTCTTAACTTGCGTGTAGTCCTACCTCTTCCTATTTTTTCCTACTTTTTTAAGTGATTTTTTTCCCTACTTTTTTCCCAGTAAAAGTCAGAAAAAAAGCATGAAAGAAGGCTTAATGCATCTTAAAAATATCGCGAAAAACAAAGTCAAAAATAAATAAAATAATTTAAAAAAATATCGAAAAATTAAAAATTGGAAAGTAGGGTATTGAGATGGGAAAAAATGTCTGTCGGTCTGTCTGTCTGTCCCCCCCCCCCCAATAAGTTTTGAATGAATAGTCCGATTCGAACGCACTTTTTTGTTCGAAAGATCTCGGCGAGGACACCTCATTCCCATGTTTGACTTTTTGGTTTGAACTATTTTTTGTTTAATTTTGAACAGTTCAAAAAAACTTAACATTAGCGCCTACGGGGAAATTCAAGGCAATTCCGAACTGCGAAGTGAATTTGCTTCAAGCAAACTTTGTAGGAAAAAGCTTTTGATGAAAAACTTGTATATAAAATATCTTTTTGATTTGAACAATTTTCCGTTCAATTTTGAACAGTTCAAATCCTTTAACATTAGCGCCTACGGGAAACTGAAAGTCAATGTAGATTCCGTACTTGAAGGCGGATTTATCTGAAGCAAATTTTGTTGGAAATAGCTCTTGACGCAAAACTCCAGACTCCGACTCCGAGAATTTAGGGGCACCTGACTCCGACTCCTGTGTTCGATAATTAATCGGACTCCGGCTCTTCGACTCTGACTTCGTAGCTTTGGCAAAAATTTATACACGGAGGACAAATGACTGACTCCGATTCTTGGATATTCGACTCCGACTCCTTTATCCCATATTGAGATTGACTCCGACTCCGCAGCTATGGTTTTAACTGTGAAATCATTATTGTTAATATGACTTGTTTTTATTTTCACGCTAAAGTTTTAATTTAGGCATTCAGTTTTCGGCGGATAAACTCGAAGTCATTTATGTTTCTACATAAAGATATGCACAGACGATTTTTTTTTTTTTTTTGACAGTGAAAATTATTTCTTTAAGTTTACATTTTATTTTTGAGCAATCGCGATTGCTTATTGTCCTCACTTGACCATCCTTGGCGTTGTGGTTCCTTTTTCAGCTTGGACCAGGGGCCTCTGCAGCACCACCGCCCACCGTCCTCTGCAGGCGGCGCGGCTGCTCCGGTCGTGAGCTATCCGCTTCTCCTGGTCGGAGGCGTCCATGTCCTACACTCACGCACACTCACACACGCCTACGTGCATACACACAGGACTACGCACACACACAAGCCTACATACGCACTTACACACACAACTATGCACATGTAACCGCCCAGGACGAGAGGCAGACTTGGGGGAGACAGCAGCCGTTTCTAGAATCAATAACTCCAATGAGTAGGGTCCTGTTGCAGTTCGTGATTGCAAAAAACATAATTTGAATTCAAAATTCCAGAATTCAAATTAATTTTCTTTTTTTATTTATTTTGGTAAATGCATTAATTCATTTAAAAAAATTTTTTGGCACCGGGGGAAAGAGAAACGACTTTTTTTTTTTTTTGAAATGATGGATTTGTTTTAATGAGATTATTAATTTTAATTATTATTTTTTCGTTTTGAAAGCTGTTAAAGAATTTTTTTAATGGAAAAAAGTTTATTAGCTGCTTTGTTTAAAAGGTGCTGCTATTTTATTTGTTCGTTTATTTATTTATTTTTTTACGCATCTAATTTTTTAGATGAATGAATAATATTTTATTCCTAGAAATCAGTTTAAAATATTAAAAAAAATATGTTTGAAACAATTTGCCATTTTAGCTATTTTTGAGAATATTGATCAGGTACTAGAAAGTAGTATGGGTATACGGGAAAGTAGGCTCGTTTAGTTCTAGACGAAACTTCTTGTTAAATTTTTGATTCCTTATTTCCTACCCCCCCCCCAAAAAAAGAAAACATTTCGGTGTTTGTAAAAGATATAAAAGTTGTATATCATGCTTAGTGATGTAAAATACCTGGGTATTTATTTTTAGGGGTAAATACCTAGGGTATATACCCGGGTAAATACTTACCCGGGTATTTATTTCAAAAATTTATATTCAACTAAAATACTTTTCTGTCTGTATTTCACTATGTATATATATAACCAATCATATACAAAACAAATTTTTGTCCAAAAATTGTATTTTGATCACATATTTAAAGAATTATTGTGTGAAACAACTTAGCAATCTAATATGATATTCACATTAAATGTGTTGGATATGCCTAATTAATGTCCCCATCTTTCTTTTTTGTTTTTCACTTTTCAAAGCAAAATTTAAAGTTTTACCAGTACAAATACAAAGTGAGTGACAAACTAACGCCTCCTAAATACTAAATGCCTATCTCATTCTCCCTTTTAACATAGAGCAAAATGATCCCAGTAAGCATATTTTTGGTCTTCTGGCTACTGCCAACTATCGAAGGTCGAAAGCATTAAAAATTAAAAGCTGAGAAAATAATTGGTTAATTTCTAAATTTAAATTTTAAAATTAACCAATTAACGTTTTGATTTGAATTGTTTGGATCCATCGTCATAGCAACACCATCCATGTATTGCCGTCAGATAATAGCGTTGTTTGTGTACCGGCGGTGGATCACTTTTAAAGCAAATGTGATAGGCATTTAGTATTTAGGAGGCTTTAGACAAACTGATTACAACTCAAAGCCAAAACTAACTAGTAGCATGATATTATGAAAAATCAACGAAAAGTTGTGCTGGTGCCATCTATGTGACAAAATTAAAATTAAACCCCCCCCCTATAAAAAATTAAATTATCCTGCCATCCTATTTAAGTTTTCGAATAGTTCATTCTAAATTCTAAGTTTTTTTTTTTTTTTTTGATAACATTTCATTACGCCTTTAATTAAAGAAATTATAATATATAAATTTTTATGTTTTTAATCTTTCATTTTACCGTTTGTTTTAAAAAGAAAATCATCACCTTTTGATACCACCTAAAGTTTTTTTTTTTTTTTTTTTTTTGGCAAAATGCGCGCAATTACTAGGGGATTTACTCTGCCTTAGGATAAATACCCAAAAAAATATATACCTTCCCACCTGACATCACTAATTGCGTGTATTAAAAATGGTTCAAATAAATTTTCATCATAAAGTACGGTGGAGCAAATGCAAATGAGCAAGGCAACAGAGAACAATATATATATTTTTTTTGCTTATTAATGTGAAAACTGTTTCTATATTTGCCACGTTACCACTTAAACAGCAATAAAATAAATAAATAAATAACATAGTGTTAATAATTTCTCGGTAAATTCTTCTAAGCATCCCTCATGCTTCCTTTTTTTTTCATTTTGGATATAACTAACCTAGATTGTGATTTTGAAATCCAGAAGTTCATCATTGAATAGCTTATACTTGTTCAATTATGACATTGAAAAGAAAGCTTCTTTGGTTCACGATATATTTCTTCCATAATTTCATCAAGTCTTCCAATAAAAAACATTATAAACTGTGTAACACATATGTACGTATCAGTTTTACAAATTATTTCATACTTGGATTTTTTAAAAAAAATTCAGACTCACTTTTTGCATTTTTTTTGTAAAATACCCAGTTTTTGGGTATTTACCCAGGCCTTGGGTAAATACCCGGGTAAATACCTAAAAAATATTTACCTACCCACTGGGTATTTACCCGATCCACATTACTAATCATGCTAGATATGAATTAACAGTACCAGAAATAAATTGCAGTGTTAAAAGCGCAAGTTAGTTTAAAATGTCGAAGACAAGTTTTGAAATTACAATGACCCTGTTTCTTTGATGCAAAAAGATGTGAGGAAATACATTCCATTCAAAAACTCACATATTCTTGCATTAAAAAAAGGTTCCTTGTAACCAGTAGCGGGAGGGGTTGGGGTCCGCACCGGGTGACACCCAAGGAGGATTTCATAGTTAATAAAAAAGTATAAATACTTTAATTCTGAAAATTTCCACCAATGCGTCTTAAATTGCATTCAATCTTACAATTTTAACAAGTAGAGTGCCAAAAACTGTAGGGGGGTGGGAGAGATTACATATGGCGTCTAGGGCGAATTTTGCATAAATTGGATTCAACGTTTATATTTGTCTTCCAAACTTTTGTTACGCCACAAAAATATAGACATGAGTTATTTCTGAAAATTGTATACATTTTATCTGTGCATAAAACCTTTTGAAGTTTTATTTGTTTTATTTTTATTTTATTTTATTTTATTTTTATTTTTTTTGGGGGGGGGGGGGTCAGTAACACTACGAGTTACTGAGCCGTGTAACACCTGTGCTAGGAACTCCACTGCTTGTCACACCAAAATACATGTCTGCATTTTTTGTTGCTACTTTGCTCTTTGAATTTTGCTTTTTTTCTTGCGAATGACTATTCTTACTAAACTTACTAGTTCATCTATTTCTTATTCGTCAATAACTAAAAACATATGTGCATTTATTACATGTTTTATGAGAAATGAAGGTCTAACTCTTCGCACCTTCATTGTTAAGCCAGATTGGATTGACACACTGCTAATTCAATAGCAGTGTGAAATACTTATAAATAAAAAAAAAACGCCTTTAAAAAAATACCCAGGAACTAAAAAGCAAAACATAACTGATTACATTTACATTCTATTTCCTACCCAAACATAGAAATGAAATTTATTTTACAATTCCAGTACAAAAACCAAGACTTAACACCGAATTATAAAATAAACACTGATTTAAATTACTATACGATGAATTATTTTAAATACCTAACTACTTATATACGATCTCTTAATTTTTAATAACCTTTTGAAGTCGGGGCCTACTATAAACAACTACATAACGTAACTGACAACCCACCGAATCCTGAATTAAACACTAATTGAACTATACGCGAAATTAGTCTTTAAAACTAAACCTACTCAATTACGTTAGGTAGTAGTATATAGGAGGCCCCGACTTTAAAAGGTGATTAAAAATTAAGAGATCGTATATAATTAGTTAGGTATTTAAAATAATTCATTGTATAGTAATTTAAACCAGTGTTTATTTTAAAATTCGGTGTTTAGTTTAGTTGATTTTTATACTTTAATTGTAAAATAAATTTTATTTTTATGTTTGGGTAGGAAAAAGAATGTTAGTGTAATCAGTTATTTTTTGCTTTTTAGTTCCTGGGTATTTTTTAAAGGCGGTTTTTTTTTATATTTATTTAAAAGTAATTTATTTTTTTCTTTTTAGTGGTGTAAATTACACGGTGAGCGTCTCGGAGACTTCCGACGATTGTGAAGAAAGGCGTAAATATGTACAAAAAAAAAAACTGTCTTCATCATTTGTTCAACTTTACCAAAGTTTGCATTCCGAAAGTACAAATGCACAAGTAACTAAATTTGTAAAATTGTAACTTTTAGAATTGTAATATCGTAAATTGTAATTTATGTTTCGCAATTAGTTTCATGTAACTCGTGATAAAAGTCGCATCACATGGCCCCACTATAGATGAAGATTAAAAATTCCACTAGAATGAATTTTATGTTTGCTTCAAGAAATCCTTAATTCAAAATTTTCATTATCATTGCTCTTAATAATATATATTTTTAGTACTTTCTTTAACTATAGGTAAAGAAAGTATAAACCTTCGTTTTATGGCCTTTGTTTATCAATGGGTTTTATATTTAATCGTTTGTGAGGGAAATTTCATGAAATCTATTGTTTTACCCTTAACTTTTCCCTAAAGAACAAATAGGGTAAATCAAAGATTTGGAACCTAAGTATGACCACCCCTAAACAAAACCGCCACTAAACAAAAAAAAAAGCATAAAAACCGGTTCACTAAGTGAGACAATATACAAAGTTAATAAAGTACAAATCGATTTAAATGTGAGTATGATGTTTGAAGAGTTCCGTCAATTTCATCAAACCTGAACTTGATTAACATTAGACCGCCAAGGAACTATACTGTTTCAAACAAAAAAAGACTTTTCTTTATCGGTACAGGCAGGGGCGTGCACAGAACGTTTGGAGCCCATCACAAATGGGTCATTCCATTTTAAATCAACAAATTTTCAAAAAAGTTGTTGCATCACAATTTTTGATTTTGATGAAAATTCGCATGTGCATTCCTTTCATTTCCTAGACCCCAAAACAATGTATTTTTTATTTAAAAAAAATTTACCCTTTGATATATAGGCCATTTTTGTCGTTGGCAACAGCAAAAATAGGGCATTTCGGTGCTTTGTCTTATGGACAATAACTTTTTTTGTATCAAAGCTTTTGAGCTCAAACATAGCTCATTGGAAAGCTAAGAAAAAGATCTTTTCATATATGATATTAATAAATTTCAGCTTTTAAGAAAATACCAATTTTTTCAAGGTCAAAGTTTACTATGAAAAACTATTTTTTTACCACTTTTGAAAATTAAAAAACCCATGAAGGATTTAGAATAATCAGCCCTATTTTTCATCATATATTTACATGCATGACTACTTATTGTATAAAAAAAATGGCTTGTTACTCCGCCCCCTTTATGAGATATGCTCCCCCGAAGTTGTAAATTTTAAAAAAAATCCAGTTTTCAACGCTAAAAAAATGCATGTTGGGGGCCAGATAAAAAAATTTATTTGTGGTATTTCAAATACTTTTTACTAGCTTTCTAACAAAATAAAAGTTTTTTGTAGATATAAGGGTCTGAATTTTCAAATAATTTCGCTGAAACGCATTTTTTTTTTTTCACTTTTTAATCTTAGTCTTTTTTATTGAAATGTAATTATATACCTTATTCTTTGCTTTAAATGGTTTAAAAAAAAAGACTTGAAGAGTTTTCACGTATTGTATTTGAACTTTAAAAAGACAATTTAACATTTTTAACAGTTAGGGACATAAATCTTTCAATGCTATTTTCTTCAGTATTTTGTCTCACGGAGAAGAGTTGATAAATGTTCACTCATCACACAGGTATGATATTGTGACCTCTTCCTTGTGCAGACCATAGTTCTGATGCAATCAAGATTTTTAAAATGTCTTGCAATCGAACCCAAATTTGGTCATCATCACTTGATTTTTTAAATGATGTTCCAGGCCCTTTAAGATGAAAAAGTGGATCCTGTAGTCTTCTTCTACATTGAATACTTTTCTTCCAACACTTCTCCTAGCCACCAGTCACTATCATACACACTGCAAACATAACCTTATAATTTCTTTCGGATTCTTGCTTTTTGTTCAGCAGGTTCGTCTTTCATGACCTGAAAAATTGTAAAATCTGAAGGAAAAGACGCGCGTCTGGCATGAATGATATGTCTGTTGATAGGGATGTAGTAGTGAAAAGACTGTTTGGGGTAGTTGCAGTGCTGCTTTACATCTTTTTTCAAGATCCTTTGCTACTATGTTAACATCATCACAGGAAACATTGAAAATTGTTAAACCATTAATATGTTTGGCGCAATAATCATGTACAGCCTTTCGGACCAGCCTCTTTACTGTTCCATCAATCCCATCGCATGGGCCTTTCCCATGGGACGTAGCAAAAAAATGCCACTCTGCTTTTATAATCAGGGGTGATTGTGTTCCGGTATTTTACCGAATTTCCGGTATTTTCGGACGTATTTCCGGTATTTTTATGTCCGAAAATACCGGAATTATGTTTTTTTTTTGTTATGCTTTTATCTCCCTACCTCCGCAACTTTTAAAATTATATAATACTCATAAAATATACCTGCAAGAGCTTTAAGATAGACAAATGTCAAGATAATTTGTATAACACCAGCTCAAAAGTAGCTTTGTAACTCATTAAAAATTTAATCAAATGTGCACACAATGTTTTGACAGGTGCACTTTAGTAATAGGGGACAAAGATTACCCCCCCTCCCCCGTTCTCGCTTTGAAACTTCAGGTATTTTTTGATGAACTCACAATCCCCCTGTATTATACCTAAGTCCTCTTCATGGTGGCTGAGGTTAATGAAGTTCTTTCTGTTTTTTTATTGTGCAGCAGACCCATCTGAAAAGTAGGTTAATTTTGAAACTGAAGAGTGGTTTGCCTTAATTTATTTAACAAGGATCTTTGCGATAGTGTTGTGATCCAGGTAATCACTTACAAAGCAAAAACTTTGTTTGAACATTTCCAATTTTTTTGCCAGTATACAACAAAAGGAAGTGTGCATTGAACACCTGACCAGTGATAGGTCTGGACCTCGCCTTGAACAACACAAGAAAAATTTTCTGAGGAGTCTACCAGTATCAAAACTTCTACCTTATCCAAGGATGCCCATATGGTAGGAGTGGGGGGGGGGAATTAGGGGCTTACACACACACCCAGAAATTAGAACTTCCTTGCTTTTAGTACTTTAGTGCTTTAGAACATTTCTTCTTTTGCCATTAACGAATAAGTTATTTTTAAAAATGTTAAATTTTATTAACTCTAATCGGTACTGAAATCTGTTTCTACAGGGAAAATATCCTGCTAAACCATGAGGAAAATATCTGAGCCAGCCTCACCCCTTAAAATTTTGCCTAGGGTGCCCATGCCCTTATCCAGAGCGTCTTTTTTTTATTTTAAAAACTCTGCTTGCTTACTGGCAATGAAATGGTGGCTCTTCAGGTGTTCCATATTTTTCACAACACTTAACCGAAAATTCTTGCAAGGGAAGCGCACTTTTCAATAAAAAAATTAAGATTAAAAAGTGGGAAACAAAATTGCGTTGTTTCAGTGCAATTATTTAAAAATTCAGACCCTTATATTTACCAAACACCTTTGAATAACAAAACAACTTTTATTTTGTTAGAAAGCTGGTAAAAAGTACTTGAAATACCACAAATAAAAATTTTTTATCTGGCCCCCCACATGCATTTTTTTAGCGTTGAAAACTGGATTTTTTTGAAAATTTGCAACTTTGGGGGAGCAATTCTCATAAAGGGGGCGGAGTAACAAGCCAATTTTTTTTGTACAATAAGTAGTCATGCATATAAATATATGATGAAAAATAGGGCTGGTTATTCTAAACCCTTCATGGGCTTTTTAATTTTCAAAAGTGGTAAAAAAATAGTTTTTCATAGCAAACTTTGACCTTAAAAAAATTGGTATTTTTTTAAAATCTGAAATTTAATAATATCATATATGAAAAGATCTTTTTCTTAGCTTTCCAATGAGCTATGTTTGAGTTCAAAAGCTTTGATAGAAAAAAAGTTGTTGTCCATAAGACAAAGCATCGAAATGCCCTATTTTTGCTGTTGCCAACAACAAAAATGGCCTATATATCAAAGGGTAAATTTTTTTAAAATAAAAAATACATTGTTTTGGGGTCTAGGAAATGAAAGGAATGCACATGCAAATTTTCATCAAAATCAAAAATTGTGATGCACACCCCATTTGTTGATTTAAAATGGAATGACCCAAATGACTTTTCCGAGACCCTCTCCATATTGTTTACCCCTATATTTCACCGTTAGTTACAAAAATATTCGGCCCCCTCCAGGCTCGGGCCCGGGCCAACAGTTGTCCCTCCCCCCTCCCTGTGCACGCCCCTGGGTACAGGTGTGTTCAAGTATTTATAGAACATTGTATAAAGGAAAAACAAATCCGACGAGTTCAGAACCTCCTCTTTTTTTTTTTTTTTTTTGAAGCCCGATAATTAATATAACCCTAATTTCAAATTGAACTGGCGGCATCGTGAAATAGTAAATCCAGAATATTGGTCAAACTTCTAAAATCATACACAGTTATAATATATATTATTAAAGAATATAAATTAAATCGTGGGGGAGGGGTGTTCTGTATTCAATTCCCCCTCAATTGAACACTAAATATATTTCAAAATTGGGATATTAAATAAAGAACTTAATGTTTTAGTGCCTAAATAAAGTTATTTATTAGTAAATAAAATATTAAGGTAATTGATTCAACTATTAAAGTAGCAAAATATATTTAATTTACTGCTTTGCTACGCAGTAATAAATACATTAGTAACACCTATAATAAAAAATTACCATGCGGCACAGCGTAAAGAAAATTAATCATCCCTGTGTCGAGAGAATTAAATATTGTTCAAGAGAAAGCCAAAAGCTTAGGTGTGAAAATACACCGATCACAGCAACACCACGTGACCATGACGTATGAAATTTAAAGTTTCTTGGATTTCTCCGAGACCCCTTATCAGATCCAGACCAAATTACAATGGGACCATCTGGGAAGTATACCATTCCAAACAAAAAAATTTTTTTCAAATCGGTCCAGTAGTGTTGGAATAATTCGAAAACACACATAAAAAACCGCAATACGAAATCATAACCACCTTTTTTGAAGTCGGTTAAAAAATAAGAAATTAAAAACGGCAGCAACCCTGGACTGGTGTCTGTACATAGGAGCTAATGATTGCAATTTCGGAGAACCGGAGGTAAAATACCGGTATTTTCGGTATTAGCATGAAAACAATAATAAATAGTTTCAATTAAAGAATTTTCATTGAATCTTATTAAATATCTACTTTTATTTTATGTGTATATTTCTTTATCATTATACATAACAGTTTGGCTCAAAAGCATGAACTAATAAAATATCATTAAACAAAAGTAGCGGAAAGATTTCAAAATGATATTGTCATTACTAGATGTTGAGATTAGTTGATTGCAATACCAATATACCGAATACCGGTATTTTGAGCAATTTCGTAATACCAGTATTTACTGAGGTAAAATACCGGTATTTTCGGTATTAGCTGGAAATAAATGGTTTCAATTAAAGAATTTTCAATTTAACTTATTAAATACATCTACTTATATTTTAAATGTGCATTTCTTTTTCCATTACACAGAACCAAAGTCAATCTCTACATAGTATAAAATGAAGTGTCCAAAAAGCGTCTGTTTGTTTGAAGTCGCAAAACTCGAGAACTACCTGGCCGATTTCGCTGAAATTTTCACAATTTGTTCCTTTAAGTCCTGAGAAGGTTTGCAGACCAGTTCGAAAACAATTCGATGAATAGTTCTTTTTTTTAAATTCCAATTTAGGCCCAATTTTCACATAAATTCCCGAATACGGGGGTGAAAAATTACTCGCAATTAGTAATATTATATATCGTTGGAAAGGGAAGAATTTTCCGCGTTCTACGCAATTTGTTCCAACGCTCTAACTTAATTGCGGCGGGAGTTATTTACGTTTTTAGCTCGAATTTGTTTAGGCTTAGCTGAAATTTAGGCACTACTTTCTTCATTAAATTTATCAATAAAAAGTGAAGGAATTGTCCTACAATTTTCTTTTTGACACCATTGAAAAAAGCTACCTTTTTTACTCCAGATCTAACTCGACCTATGGTCGAAAGTTTAACCCTCTATCTCCATTAGAAAAAAAGTTACAAGCGAATGAAATGAAGTTCAAAAATCTGTTCTCTATTCAAGTTTTTAACCATTTTATTTTGCGTTTCCACGGTAACGCTTTTTGAATCCATTATTTGCATCTTTCTCATTTTCAATTCTGAAACTTATTTTATTTTGTGTTTCCATGGTTACGCTTTTTAAATCCATCTTTCTCATTTTATTTTAATTTCTTAAAAGTATTTTAATATCTGTCGTCATTGTTTGGAGGGGAAATTTTGCATGATGATTTTTTTTTCTTTTATTTATGCCTGATTGTTGAATATACGTCACTTGACACAATTTTTGTTTTCAAAATAGACCGGGCAAAGCCGGGCAACGCAGCTAGTCTATTAACATAAAAATCTGGCTTCAAAAGCACGAACTAATAAAATATCATCAAATAAAAGCAGCGGAAAGATTGGAAAATGAGATTGTCATTGCTGATGGGAAGAATCGCATGTTCGTGCGCTTTTGTGCGCCACGTTTTTATTTTTTCCATATCCCTGATCATTCACTTTTCATTTTGAATGCATTTGTCCTATAGGGTCTGGTTGGGGAAAGTGTTTAATGGGGTAAAGTGGTCATACGTCAAAGAAATGGCTATAGCTTGGAAATAAATGTTCGAATGAATATGAAAATTTTATTTTAGAGTAGGGGGTTTAGAAACTACATTTTGAATACAAAATTTTACAACTGGAAAAATGTTATGAGGTTAAAAAAAATATTTTGGGTGAATATGAAATTTTTTTAAATTTAAACACCTCTTTTAGCTTCCTCAGGAAATTTTGTTTGTTAGAATTATGAACAGATGGACTGCACAGGAAGCTTCCTTCATGTCTCAAGAACTCTTACTGGTTAGCAGTTAGCTCAATCTCTTTTTGATATTTTTTTAGAGCATTTTAAGTAAGATGGGGTAAAGTGGTCATAATATTAGTCTTAAACGAATATTGTTCTTCTAAAGTCACTTAATATTTAAGTATAAGGCAGATATAAATTAAATATTAATTTCACTTAACATGTGTTGTTTTTACCGTAAACGTGGTTAAATCTACGAGTATATGCGTATGCATGCGTATGCATATTCAAATGGATCTTGCGGGCCAGAAAATTTAAATATGTATTTTTTTTCCTTGATAACATCGGAAAATATGAATAAAAGAAAAATATTAATTACAAACTTTGAACTGTTGTAATTACTACTTTATTTTTGCGAAGTTAAGAACTGTTTTGCAAAAATAAATTTCTTAATATTTGGCTCCAAATTTCTAACATTGCTAGTGTATGGCTCCATCTAGGAAATTAAGAGTAAAAGAAAAAGAAGAGTTCTAAAACGTATTCATTTTGCATTATATATGATGGGCCACCCAGGGCAGCTTCGCGGGCAGTAGGTTCGACACTAGTGACATGAAGTATTGTTGTTGTTGTTTTTTTGGGAGGGGGGGATGCATTTGTGTACAAAATGTACTGAATGAAAAAGGGCAAATCATGAGAAATTCTTGAGTAGCCTGAGCCTGACCATTTCTCCCTTTTTATTCAAAGCGAAATGAATATCGTACCTAGAAAAAGTGACCATTTCGCGTTGATATTACTGATTTATGCATTTCTTCGAATCGAATAATATCTTTGGTGTGAGAAGCATTGCCTCAAAATTCAAAAACACCAAAATATTAACTCCTTTTAGTAAGGTTATATCTGTCCTTTTTGTAATTCTTAAAAAGGGATCTGGTATTGTCCGTTTTTCACGAGAAGGCACTTCGCCCCGCCTCCTCGAACGCAGAGTTCCATTTTAAGAGGGGGTGATCGGCAAGCAACCCACGCGCTTCTAAATGAGACAACTAGACAGCCTTAACTTGGGCGTTGTCTGTTGTCATTTTAATTATTCTTACATTTTAGAAACTGTTGCTTTTGCAACAAAATGCTATGATCCGGATATACCTTCCACCGAAAACAGCGAAATAGAATCATCGGATGCCACGTGACGAAGGAGGAGTCAAGTGACTTCTCGTGTAAAACGGACAATAACTAAAGTTTTCAACGCAAAAGCGACACTTTAGCGAAAATCAAAATCGCAAAAACGAACCAACATCCGATCATGAAAACTCTACATTTCTTACTTTAAATTAATTTATTAGCTTTTATTTACATGCTATCCAAAATGCTTAGTTCCTGCTTCAATGCTGTTTTAAAAACAACTCATTTTAAAAATGATAGAGGACATTCTCTTAAGGTAGCAAGAAGATTAAAAATCTTCTATTTTAATAGTTAAAATCAAAATGTCTAACTGGAAATGAATGAGTTGCAAACACATAAAAAAAATATGAAGCATATATGAACACAGTTTAACGTTCTTAGTAACAAGAGTATGCGTTTGTGTCAAAAAAAGGTTACTGGTATCAAATTGCTAATCCCGGTGTAAATTTCCATTCTGCCTTGTAAAAAATAAGTGTTTTCCTTACTACTTAGCTAGAACTATCTTACTTATTTCCCACATCTATTTATTCAACCTAATCAAATTATGAAACTATTATTTACCTGGAAAGTAAAAAGCACAATTTTACTAGGCAATCCTAATAATTTAATTTCAAAATTTTAAGATGAGATCCTTTGAGACCGTTCAAAGAGCCTAAATGCTCCCGGCAAACTCACGCATTCGAAAGAAGTCACTACAACAAAAACATCCTAGTGTGTTTGAAGTCCTTACACCTAAAAAATAGCAGGTAAAATGGACCAGTGCTGTTTTCAATTATCTACCTTGTTCAATATTAGAAATTGGACTTGTCGATTTATACCTCTGAATAAAGTATAAATATTTGAGTAATGTGTTTATATATATATAGAGTGCTTTGCTCACATATTCATTTTGAAAGAAATAGGCGTACTGCCCTCTACTGTCCAGGTAAAGAATTACTAAATTTTATAGGAAGAAATCTCTGAAGAGTAATCCTTCCAAAAACTCAATTTTTGTGTTTCGTATTTACTATTTTAGAGAAAACGTGAAAAAGCTGTATGTAGAGACGCTGAGATGTGAATGGGTACGCCTTTAGAAACGAAATCGAAAGTCAAAAAGCGCATTTTCAGGTTGTTTTTATTTATTTGTTTATTTATTTATTTTATTGTGGGAAGACAGTGAAACAGGGAGTTCTCCCCGGAATTTTTTGGAATTGAGGCTCTGAAAACGCAATTCTAAAGCTATCTTTTGGGAATGGTAGGGGAAGGAATGGTAGGCTGAAGCTCAAAAACACAAATCCTAATTACACATTAGCTTTGGCGACGTCAGAAAAGGTAATTTATAAAAATTTAAGACTCTTTTTGGTCTCTTAATGGGGAGGGGGGGTCATGTCAATTTATCATCAACCTTTTTTTGTTTCATGGGTCCCGAACCACTGGATTCTGCCCTGTAAACAACAGCGAGCTAGCTGAAGAGAGGGTGAGACAAGAGAAAAACCTCGTAGACTGTTGCAGGTTAAGAAAAAAAAATCTATATTCTTTAATTGTTAGGAGGGTATGACATTTCGAAGAACAAAAATAATGAGCTGTCAAGGCTTATATTCATTCCCTTCAAGCACACTTTCCCTAATTCTTTTTTCCCTTCCGAGACAAAAGTTGTGCTGCCATCTGCTGAGGATTATTGCATAAAAACTGTAACTAAAACACGGAATCTCGAATAAGAATAGATACAGAAAAATACCTATAATTGCATTTGGAAATTTTGAAATTACAATGATATGCATTAACGCATAACTCACTCAGTAACTAAAATGCAATGTAATGCAGTTCTATACATTTTGAAAATGCTAGTTAAATAAATTTGGTTTAATGAATACGGTGCAAGTTTTTTTCCCTCTTGGTTTCACGAGTTTTTTTTTATTCGTTTTTAAAGCGTAATGTAGCATGTCTAAATACTACGATTCTTAAAATGTTGTGGGTTATTTTTTTAATGCAAACTATATTTCTCCTGTCAAGCTCAAACAAACATAATCTTTACTAATAATAAAGCTGAAAGTCCCTGTCTTTCAGGATCTCTGTGACGCGCATAGCGCCTAGACCGTTCGGCTGATTTTCATGAAATTTGGCACAAAGTTAGTTTGTAGCATGTGGGTGTGCACCTCGAAGCGATTTTTTGGAAATTCGATGTGGTTCTTTTTCTATTCTAATTTTAAGAACAAAATTCTCATATTGCGAAATTATCATTACGTGGAATCGTAACATGGGCACAAGCCAATTGGCGAGAAAATTCACCATACTTTATTTGTAAATATACAGGCGAACCAAAAGACCTTTTAATTTTCTATTACGGGCATAGCCGTGCTGGTACCACTAGTGCTCAAAATAAATCCGAAGATAATCATAAATAATATTATTAAATATTTTATATGCAACAAATAACTTACCAAAATAGAACAAAATTAGTCGTAGCGATTTTCGTTATAAAATTGAGTAAAAACTCTATGTTATTACGCGATCCTTACAACTTGCTGTTGTTGAAACAAAGAAAAACTTCAGACGTATATGCAGAGACAAATATAAAGAGAATTTCGAAATCCTCATGAAATTTACAGACTATTCTATAGATTAAAAATAAAATGTTTACTTGTGTGGAGAAGCAACTTTTTGTAGCACAAAATTGAAAATAAAATTGCACAATTGTTTTTCGAAATTACAGGGAACTAACTCTCTATTAATTGCAATCGGTGGTTGGAAGTAGCGCGCTACAAGTAACGACGCTATTGTAGTACGTAGCTACATTTTTAGTAGTTTGTAGTGTAGCGCGCTACTTTTAGCGAGTAGTTCGATACAAAAAAAAGGAGTTTGTAGCGATTTCCAAAAACTACTTTTAAATTAAGTTTAAAAAGAAAGAAAGAAAAGGGAAGAGGTTTCAAACGAATATGACTGATACGAGTTTTACTCGAGTAAACCTTGCATCCAGGGCCGGATTTAGAGGAGGACAGGCGGGGCTACTGCCCCGGGGCCTCCACAACAAAGGGGCCCCCACAATAAAATTTTCACAAAATATCCTAGCTTTCACGGGTCTAAAATATCGGATATATGCATATATATCATAATATTCGGATATATATCAAAGTATCGGATATTTTCGAAAATATGATGATCTTTCCGAACCCTAATTATGGGCCTCCACTCCTTCGTTGCCCCGGGGCCTCCACACTTCCAAATCCGGCCCTGCTTGCATCAATCAGCTTTGTAAAGCACTGAAAAATACGAGCCGACCTTAGACATATTATTTTGACTCCATACATTCTATCTGTTTGACGCCAGTAGTTTGCTATATCCCCAATATTCGCTTCGAATAGAGCATGGCTTAGAAAGAAAAGAATATATAACTGCCAATTTAGTACCGCGTTTGTGTTTTCTGGCAGTAGAGCATGTCCCGTGGACGAACATTTTGGATAGCAATGAAATTATTGTGCCAATATTCACCTTGTTAATAATGTTATAAAAGAGGATGATGTTGAACTGCCCTGACCCGCCAACAATAAATATTAGTATTATAGAAATGTAT
Organism: Uloborus diversus; assembly: GCF_026930045.1. NCBI lineage: Eukaryota > Metazoa > Arthropoda > Arachnida > Araneae > Uloboridae > Uloborus > Uloborus diversus. The sequence goes on along the minus strand of NC_072737.1, from coordinate 86,179,951 downwards.
GATACCAGAAAATTTTCCGCTTCATGCAAACTTTGCCCGTTAAGCAAAAAACTTTTGGTATCAGTGTCATTCGCATATAAATTTGAATCTCAACTCACGCGTAGGATTCGTTACTGGAGAAAATCTCGCAAAATGGCAAATATGTTGTAGCACGAGTCTACTATTGCTTAAAATTGCACATTGAAGTTAAAAGTAAATTTATTATTAAAAAATGTAAGTTTTTGAGGTATTAATTTAAAAGAAAGGAGATAGTGTCCAGGTCCGGACCACTAGCTTGTAGTTCAAAATCAGCTAATTATTTCCTACAAATAATACCTATAATGAAAATTAAAGTTTCCCCTTTTGTTTAAAAGATGTTTTTCCTCATCTAAATCAATTTTATCTATGTGTATGTCTATGCGAAATTTAAATCAAATTATGGCTGCGTCTATTTAAATTTTCAAGTAGTCGAGTAATTAAATATTCACTGATAGGAAAGGATTAAAAAATTTGTAAGTTGTATTCTTTGAACTTTTAAGTCCTATCTTGCTGTAAATATTCGTAAAAATGTTTGGAATGATAAATTAGCTCAAAAAAAAATGAAGAATAAATAATTCTTAGTAATATTCCACTTTCAAATGAGCCTTTTTATTAATATAAACCTTTTTTGGAAATTTTTCGTTCAATCCTTAAACGGTGTTGTTAGTGTGTATGTCTATGCTTTTTATTTTTTAAGAAGTAGCAAAGTAGCGACTACATTTCAAAAGTATTTTGTAGTTGCTACATTTTGAAAAAAAAAAAGCTGTAGTTGTAGTTAACTACATTTGTAATAAAGTAGTTGTAGTTCGCTACAAAAAAAAATGTAGTTTTTCCGACCACTCATTGCAATAATACTTTGGTGCAACGTAATCAAATGTAATGAAATATAGTTTTTGTCAAAAAGCTTCAAATATTCCGTCACTATTGAAAATAAGAAAATATACTTTTTTTTGTGATATGAAATTATTGTACTACGTATTTCCTTTACATACATCTTACCTGTTTTCTTTTCATTGTAGTACATAGATGGCAGCACTACATTTACTTAAAATCAAACGTTTTAGTACATAATAAATCGGAACTCTGATCTTGTTTAACCAGGGATGCCCACCTACTGGGCCGTCACCAAAAGGGGTTGTGGGGGAAGGGGTGTCCCCCCCAGTTTTTAGAAATGGGCCACCAATTGCATTTTAGTGATGTAAAAAAGAAAGAAAATCTTCAGTCTTTAGCATATGAAATAGTAATAATTAACGAACAAATGGATTAAAAGCAACAAAATACGTTTTCAGAAAATTTTTAAAAGAAACTGCAGCTTTAGAATATTTTATAGGAACATCCTAGATTCTGATTAAAATTTACGGAATTGAGGGGCGCTGTAATGTACGTTTTAAACATTTTTTTGACGGAAAAACAGGATTCAGTGCATAGTACAAATCCATGACAAGCTTCCTAGGGACCGCCGACAGATTTATTTACTCGTATTTTCTTTTTCTTAAATAGGGTAACGACCCCAGTAATTGGCACTTTAAGAGTTTGTCTTTAAACTTACCTTTGTTTTCATTACTTAGAAAAAAAAAATTCACTTACAAATATTTTTGTATTAAAGAATGCACATCTGTGCACCTATTTATTTTACTAAAAGAAAAAGTATTTGAATAGATACTTTTATAAAAAAATATATGAATAAAAAGTTACCAAAATCACCAGTAATTGGCACCTGATACCCCAGTGTATGACACCTTGTGATCCAGTGATTGGCACATGTTAAAAGAACTGGAAAATCACTTTATTTTTCAATTTTAGATTACATACAAATCTTACTGTGATAAGAAACATTATTAATATTAATTTGAAGTAGGTAGTTTTACATAAATTAATGCTAAATCACACATTTTGATGTTAAAAAGTATTTCAGAGAAATAAAATAAAGTTGGAGTGTTGCACGGAAAAAGTAATAATGAGATTATTCCTGTTTCATCAGTTGATATTCAGTTTTGAGTTTACGAATTGTTGCTGTTTCCACAAAAAAAGGGGGGGGGGACATTAACTCGATGATTCTAAGGGACCACTAAAAATGAAACGATTCTCTACATTAGCAATATTTGACTGTGATGGCCTAACATATTTGTTTTTTATTGTTTCTCCGAAAAATTTAGCTGTAAAATTCCGTAGAATTCAAATCAAAAGTAGAACCCGTATAATATTGTTACTGCAAAAGTATCAGAAATCAAACTAGTGACACATTGCACAACACATTATTGACTATAAGCACATGTGCCAATTACTGGGGACTAGCAAAACAGAAGAACCACTAAATGGCATCCATCATAACTTGAAAAATCCAAAAAGAGACAAAAATATACTTCTACCCACTCAAAGTAACACCTTTCTACTAAACAAAATTTGTAACAACTAAAATGTAAAATTTATTTTAAGTCAGATTTTAATGGATTGATGCGCATGCCCCCCTTAAGTCAGAGAAGAAGCTTTTCCAACAAAAATGGCTGATTTTACACAAGCCACAATTGTTCTCTTTCCTGTGCACTGCTACTATTTAGTAACATGAATGGAAGTTATAATCAGTAAAGTAAATGTACATTCAAGTTGGTATATAGCCTTCTACTTTTTAAATTTCGGATATAAATCTTATTTTGAGACATTTTTGTTGGAAGTGCCAGTCACTGGTGACCTGCCAATTACTGGGGCTGTTACCCTATCAACGAAAAAATTACAACTCCATGAGGAAAAGTACATGGGCCGCTAAAATATGCTTTAAATGGAAAAAAAGATAAAATACAGTGAGCGAGATTTAAAGTATTGTAATGCACGGTCACACCAGTAGTTCTACGTTTTTGAATGTAAATTAAAAAAACTAAAAAAACACGCTTTAGTAGCAAAATGAACCAAAAAATTAAAAAAAATCTTTGGATGACAATAAAAAAAGCGTGGGGGGGGGGAAGCTGCCTATTTACATTTTTGCACGGATAACAAGTGGAAGAAATTTAAGACAACTGATAAAAAGCCCCCCACGCTTTTTTTCTATTACAGTAAAATTAAGTGTTTGGTCAATTACTTTTATAACTTTTTAGTTCATTTTGCTACTAAAGCGTGTTTTTTTAGTTTTTCAAACTATTATTTTATGTTTTACTTTTTAGTTCATTTTGCTACAAAAGCGTGTTTTTTTTTAGTGTCTTAAACTATTATTTTTTTAAAATAAGATTTGGATACTAAATATTGCTAAAACTTGTAACTCTTAAATGAAATCTTTGTGCGTGAGTTCAATTTTTATAATGGAATGTATCTTACTATTCTATTGCATTATTTGCATCAGACATTTTGAATGCTTTCTGGTGGTAATAGTACGAGATCCCGCTGCAGAATTCTGCACTCATCGAGTATTAAGTCAAAACCAAATTTTTTATACTACATTATGAAAGGGGCAATTTGTTTTGGCTAGGTTGCCTAGCAAGAAGTGCCCGCAAGTATTTTTTATCAAATTAATATTGTTTGACCTTTTGGGGTGAAAATGACGCATTTGTTATTGAAATAAAATATACTGTACTTCAAAGAAATATACCTAAAGAACTTGAAAAGTTATGGTTGCCATTGCGTAACTGGCCGCTACCTATTTGCAGCCACATGTAACGGTGGCTGCAAATAGGGCATAACACACAACTATTGGTGCACATTTATGCACTCGTAAGTATAGTCATCAGTTATATATCAAATTAAAGCTGATTTTTTTCTGAACGTGATAAACTAAGGTTGCTTACGCAAAAATGGCCACAAGGGGGGGTTGCTAGCTGTTAAAAAATGCTTAGAATGAAAGCGTTAGCCCTTTACAATATTCGTTCGACAGGGATGGCGATAGCCAGCTCTACGCATGGGCATGTCCAGAGGGGGGCAAGGTTGGGCAACTCCCCCCTCCCAACTTCAAAAATAAAAAATATTTAGAATTAAAAAAAAATTAATTGACGGTTATTTCAATTTCTAAATTTATCAAAGAGTTCAGATGTAGTAAGTTGTTCCTGAGTTTGAAAGTGAATAACAATCTTCTTTGGGAGCTCATTGAAAAGGGAAAATACTTGGTGTTTAGTTGGGTTAATACCAGACTCATTTTAGAATTTCATTGCTTCTAAAATCTAGGAATAAAAAAGGTGGGGAGGGGGGTGCTAAAAACCAGTCTCCTAACTTTCCAAATGATGAGCCTTTTCAGGTGCGCCCTGAACTCCAAATTTCCCCGAATAATGATAATTCGCCTAATGGAACTCCAAATTTTGTTATCATATCGTCAAACAAAACTTTCCGAATGATGATATTTTTGCCATATCGTCAAACAAAATTTACCGAATAAGAAAATTTTTGGGAGATCACAGTGACCTCCCATCAGTGCTCTCCTACGGCTGCCCCCCCCCCCCTCCTTTCGTGGTTGAACGGGATACGCCCTTGGTTGTACGAGTTTTTAAAGTCACCTCGTTACACATACATGTATATGTATATCTATATGATACATGCATATGTATGTAATACATGTTATATGTATATAAGATTATATTATATATAGTAATATAGTATATATATTATATATAGTATAGCATATGTATATAATACATGTTATATGTATATGGGATTTTAAATGTAACCAAAAAAAAAATTTATTAATTTTATTTCTTTTGGAGCATTTGAACTTTGTTTCTACTACTGTTGGTTGAGAACACTAACAATTGGACGCATGCGCGATGACTTTAAAAACCCGTACAACCAAGGGCGTATCCAGCTCAACCATGAAAGTAGTGGGGAGAGGCAGCCGTAGGGAAGCCCTGATGGGCATATTCCGCAAATTTTGTTTCACGATATGGCTAAAATATCACCATTCGGAAAGGTTTGTTTGACGATATGACAAAAATATCATTCGGAAAAATTTGGAGTTCCATTAGGCGAATTATGATCATTCGGGGGAAATTTGGGAATTCCATTCGGCCCATTGAGGATTTCCACCTTGATAAAATTTGAAGTTCGGGGCGCACCTGAAAAGGCCCATCATTTGGGCAGTTAGGAGACTGGTTTTTAGCAACCCCCCCCCCCTTTCTATCCCAAGATTTTGGAAGCAATGCAATTCTAAAATGAGTACGGTATTGACCCAACTAAACACCAATTACTTTCCTTTCTCAATGAGCTCCCAAAGAAGATGTATACACTTTCTAACTCAAGAACAACTTATTACATCTGAACTCTTTGATAAATTTAGAAATGAAAATAACCGTCAATTAAATTTCTTTTAAATTCTATTTTTTTCCCGAAGTTTGGGCGGGGCGCTGCAGCAACCTTGCCCCCCCCCCCTCTGGATACGCCCATGCGTAGAGCTAGCTATCGCCATCCCTGTCGAACGAATATTGTAAAGCGCTAACTCTTTCATTCTAAGCAATCTTTAACAGCTGGCAACCCCACTTGCCGCCATTTTAGCATAGGCAACCTTAGTTAATCACGTTCAGAACAAAACTAGCTTTAATTTGATATATAAATGATGACTATATATGAGTGTATAAATATGCACCAATAGTACCCGTTGACACGTGGTTGCAAATAGGTAGCGGCCAGTTGCGCAACGGCAACCATAACTTTTCAAGTTGTTTAGGTATATTTCTTTAAAGTAGATTATAGTTTATTTCAATAAAAAATGCGTTTTTTTACCCCAAAATGTCAAACAAAACTAATTTGATAAAAAATACTTGCGGGCACTTCTTGCTAGGCAACCTAGCCAAAACACATTGCCCCTGTTGTAATGTAGTGTAAAATTTTAATTTTAATTTTATACTCGATGAGTGCAGAATTCTGCAGCCGGATCTTATACTATAAATTCATGTGCAAATATTGTTACACTCTGCAGCTCTGATTTGTAAGTTGTAAGTAATTCTAATAAGCCACTGGCTATTTCTCAAAGGAAAGTTGGACCTACAAACATACACACAAATATACAAGTTAAGCTAATAAAAGCGTGTTAATTAGAATAAACTAATAACTTATCGTTAATAAATTAATTTGATTATAGAACATTGCATTGTCATCGGGTCTGAGGTTGCCTTCCAAATTTTAGAAGAATCCGATCACAAAAAGTGGGCGAAAATTGAGTTGCAAGATTATAAATTTTATTTCGGTGTAGACGGGATTAGAACGCACGCCCAATGATTCCCGGGGGTGGACGTCAGCGAAGACCCGCGCCTTAGACCGCTCGGTCATGAACGCTCATAAAGTGATGGAATGCACTAACAGTAATAAGTCACTAGCTCTTAGTCCAAAGAAGAGTTACTCACAAACATACAAGTGAAGCTAATAAAAGCGTATTAAAAAAAGGAAATTTGCGAAGGGTTCCCTCAATCGCTACAAGTTGCATGAATGCAGACTTCCTTTGGTAGGACAGTCATGATTTAATGCATTTTTGATTTGCATGAAATAATACTTCTACTTGAAATAAAAAGGGGCGGATTTATTTTATTTGGCGGAGGGGGGGATGCTGTAGCTTTGAGAGGAGATGCACCATCAATCTTGGAAGATGGACACACTCGATTTCTAACTTTAACTTAGCATAAAATAATGTTTCCATATGAAATATATGGAGGGGGGTTCGGGGGTACTGCTTCCTTTTACGGGGATAGGGGGGGGGGGCTCTGTAGCATTGGTGGGTTATGTCATCCCTCTTGGGGGTCAAACACCTTTTATTTCATGCTTTTAAATTTAGTAAAACATAATATTCTCACTTTAAATTTACTCTATAAATTCTGGAAAAATACCCAAAACAGCAATTTTTAGATGCCCCCCATTCCAAAACCCGACGCACAATGGGGTGGGACTTTTTACCTGTTCTTATTGGGAGGGTAATAAACAATTTGCACCAGGTTTAGCTTCTTTTTTTTTTTTTTTTGGATGTTTGGGTCCGACCCCTATTTTTACTGTACTAATATTTGCACGACGGCGCCGATCAGGCTTGGCGCGGCCCTGCCCCTATCTGATTAATTAAATTTTATTTTTGAATATGAAATCACTAATGCGTTCATTTATTAATTCTTTCATTTGCATTCCTTCATTTAATAATTTTCTTATTCATTCATTCACTTATTTTCCTATTCATTCACTATTTTACTAACTGATTTACTTTTTCTCACTTATAAACTTACTAATTTATTTATTTATTCATTTATTGTTTCGTTTCCTTTTCAATTATTCATTCTTTCTTTTATTTACTACTTCATTTGGCCGAAAATACCTTTAATAATTGAATAGGAAATATTTCATTAGAAAAATATTTTATTTTTCACTTTGCCTCACGAAATAAAATAGTGAATATTTTCCACTTTTTTTTGAAGGGGCAAATTTACAGTCAAAAATAAAAAATAATGTTTCAATATAAGTTATATTATAAAATATGTTATTTCTTTATGTACCGTAATTTTCAGAACAAATTTCGAAATTGTTCATTTTGAAAAAAAGTAACTTATCTTAACCATTTCACTTTGCCTCACATTCTCCTACATAAAATTCAAAAACTGGCAACCAAAACTAACATCTTTCCTCTCATACTGCAGATTCATAAAAAACGATATTTTTTTATGATTTGCTTATTAAAGTTTGTAATATTTAAATCTAATTTTATCCTATAATTTCTTTTTTTTTTTTTTTTTGAAAGCTGAATGCTGTGAACAAGTGAATACTCGCTTATAGCGATTTCCTAAGCCAGTGCGTTGAGAGTTCATTTTTGCGGAGTTAGTAGGGGAATGTGGGGTAAAGTGGAAAGGTGAAATATTTGCTCTGTGTTTAGCGCCACCTATCTGATAATATTTTAACAATGTAGTTGCACATGTAGTCTGTTCCAGTTAGGAAAAAAATACCGACGAAGATTAAAGCTTATAATAATGCAGGCAGTTTTCAAAAATTGATACTGTAATATTTGTTGTAAGTCAAAAATTATTTTTCATATTTCAAATAATAAAGTTTTTTTAATTAACACTTTAATTATGAATTGAGGCCTTCTAATATGCGGTGCAATATTTATTTAGTTAATACTAAGCTTATTTGTATTTTAAATATTTTTCTCAAGTAGTCCAGTACATGCGGGGCAAAGTGAAATAGCTTATTTCGCGTTTACTCACTCAATCATTTTCTAAATTACTTACTTATTCATTCATTAATTCATTCATTTACATTCCTTCATTTAGTAATTCACTTATTTATTCTTTCATTCATTTATTTTTTTATTCATTCACTACTTTACTCACTCATTTGCTTTTCCTCATATATTAATTAGTTAATTAATTAAATAATTCGTTTAGTGTTCCATTTTCCTTTCATTTATTAATTCAAAATTATTTTTACAGATTCATTTATTCAAAAATTCTTTTCATAAGCAAATAGAATATATTTCATTTTTCACTTTGCCCCCATAAAAAAAAGTGAAAATTTTCCACCTTTTATTTATTTATTTATTTATTTATTTTAGCTCAAAATTACTGCCAAAATTTTTTTTAAATGTTTCAATGCAAGTTTTATCATAAAATGCAATGTTCTTTCTTTTTCTACTGTAATTTACAGAACAAATTTCAATTGGTCATTTTGAAAAAGCTCAGCCATCTTAGCCATTCCCATTTCACTTTGCCTCACATTCCTCTTCTTAACGAATGAAAACCGCTACTGATTGCCAGAGGTATTTCTGCGAAAACTTAAAAAAAAAGTGTGAAAACATTTTGAACAATAATCCAAACTTCAAACTTTAGTTTCAAATTGATTGTTATTTTAATGGAACGGGATTTTTTTACCAGAAACTATAAGTGCTAACATAATAACACCCAAATCAACTACTGCTCAGTTACCCCGCAGTTGAAGCGAAGCAATCCTTTTCGATTAAAAATAAATGATCGAAGACAAAATCTTTCTGACATTTTGGAACATTACCTGATTGTTTACGTTTACAAAAGAATCAAGCTCAAAACGTTTTTTTCCCCCCCTTCTTATTGTTTTTAGAAAATCACTCGTCAAGGTATGACGGGTGAAAATTACTTGTACCTTTGAACGTAGTAATTGCCTGTTTGATGATATTTAGGTAGTTGAAACCCTAAACTCCAGTAGATAGCGTTCATTGTTGACCACTTTTTCGTTTCTTCATTCACTTACAATGAGTCTTACCAGTTAAATATTTAATAGGGCTCGACCGATGGCATTTTTTGGCCGATGGGCCGATGCCGATTATTGGCCGATTGTTCAAAGGTGGCCGATGGCCGATGGCCGATTGTTTTCCTCCAAATGGCCGATTGCCGATGGCCGATGTCTTTGGCCGATGGCAAAAAAAAATCTAACAGAAATAAATTGATAAAATTGTCAGGGATTTAAAGGATCATTGATTCATTTTTCACTTTACTTCCTTTCTACGAATAAAAAATTTTAATCAAAAAAAAAAGAAAAGAAAAAAATCAGATCTCGACCTAAATTTCTATTTTACGATCCCCAATTTAAACTTCACAAATTTTTTCGGCACATCTGTACATGCATATGTACCTAAGAACATATAGATGAATGAAATATCCATTTTGAACGCCTCCTTAGTTAATTATCGCAAATTCTCTTGTGATGTCTTATTTCGCGTAAACATGCGTCACACAAAAACGTTATGAAATAGTACGTTGAAAACTCATACGTACGTAGTATGATCTAAAAGTTCGAGGACAAGTTGTATAAAACCTTACCCTGAATAGTACACATTACCGAAGTACATCTATCTACAAAATAGTCACCTTGAACCCCTATGCACTTCTGCCAACGTTCATATAGCTTTTAGAAGGACTCCTGGAAGATATTTATCGCAACCTCCTGTGAGGCCTCTTGCGCTGCTGCTTTAACTTCATCGCGGGGAATAAGGCGACTTTCATGTTGAGGATAAACGGTTCGATTGGTCAATACTCTGATATGATAAACAAATAACATAACGTTTCGTTGGACTTAGCTCCGTGTGACTTTTACCTGTTCCCAGCAAAAAAACATTTGCATGGACGTCGATTTTATGCTGTATGATGGAAGACAAAGAATAACAGCCAGAAAAAAAAAAGAAAGAAAGAAAAAAAAGGAAGAAAAACAAAGAGACTGAGACTGTTTAACAACCAATTGATTTGTTTTTTTCTTTTTAAATTGAACATATAACTAAGTTTTCAGTAATATTGTAAGAATGTATGGATTTAGGTACACTAAACATAGTTAAAAAACATCAAATTATGTTGTTTAGTCATTAAACAAAATTAAGAACAAAACTATGAAACCGTCAACAAATTACGCAATTAAAGTGGAAAGATTGCACGTAGACATTTTTAGTTATCAAATTAAACAAAAAATTTAACAGATAAATTACAATAATAAATCATAATAGAAATATTTTTATACTTCTATTTAAAACTTGTGAATAGAAAAGTTTGCATTTTTCATAAAAGCTATAACAGTGACATAAGTTTTGCGAAAAAAAGAAATAGCCATGAAAAGAGCGAGGTTCTTAAAACGCAGCTACACTCTCAGAAATGGACTTTCAAATTTGAGGAAATTTTCTTCGTTTTTGACGAAACCACTTCCAGGGATATGCTCCGAGCGAACATTTCGTCAAATTGAAGAAACTGCTTTTGTTAGTGGTTTGAGGATGCGAATTTCATCAAATGTAACGAAATATTTCTTCATTCTAGTTTCGTCAAATTAACAATCATTTTCGTAGTTTTGAGAGCATTAGTTTCGTCAAATTAATTTCGTCATATATGAGGACGTTAATTTCGTAAATTTTTAAGAAAATTTATTATTTTTTTCTTTGAGCACATTAGTTTTTTTTTTTATTTTTGAGAATACAGTCGAACCTTGTTAATTCGAACACGCTTAAAACAAATAACTGCTGAAATGAACTTTTTTTCAATCCTTGCCTTATTGTTTATTGTTTTTTGGATAAAGCGAACCACGTTTTATAATAATCGATTTCAATGGTCCCTTTAAGTTCGTTATAACGAGGTTCGACTGTATTTTATAAGATTTGTGTGCGTGTGATCAAATTCTAACTTCAAAATCTTACCACCGTAGTTTCCCACTTTATTGCGTATAGTCACTTTCACAGGCCCGTCATTTACGGGGTCAGGGGGTCAATTGACCTCCCCCCCCCCCTCCCGTCTTGATTTTTGAACATTCATGTTTTTACACATGACTGGCCGTTGTTTTAGTTCGTTTTCTGTAAAATTTTTATTGAGTACAGACTCTTTGTCATATTTAGGAAAAAATTGAAACAACGGGCCTGCAGCCCCCCCCCCCCCACATCAAAAAAAGACAAGTACTTGTTAAAAAAAGAGGCTCATAAAATATGTCAAGCAAATTTTTATTTATGTAAAAATGCAAACAAACAACTTCTTGAAAAAGGTAAAACAAATCATTGCAGAATAAACTCTCCACGGTATCTAATTAAACCCCCCATAATGGGGGTTTTCCTTCAAAAAATCTAATTTTTGTTGGATATTTTCCAAATTTGGCACAGAGGTTCGTTATTGGAGGCTCGGGAATTCACACAAGGTCGTTTATGTCCCTCTATGTGGGGGGTGGGGGGGGGGACAGACAACCCCGCATTGGGGGTTCTCCGTATTAAAAAAAAGTTTTGTCCGACCTTTTTTAAATTTGCCACAGAGGTTCTTAGATGCTCAAGAATCACGCAGGGTAGTTTTCATCACTTTATAAGGGGAGGGGGGGGGGGGGGTTCCTTGAAAGAATCCAATTCTTGTCGGATCTTTCCAAAATTTGACACATAGGCTCTTTGATGCACGGGGATTCACGCAGGGTATTTTTCGGCCTTCTATGGGGGGGGGGGGGGCAACCCCTATGGTAATTTTCCTACAAAAAATCCAGTTTTTGTTGGATCTTTCCGAATTTGGCAGAGTTTCGTTATTTGATGCTCAGGAATTCTCATAGGATGGTTTTCTTTCCGCTATGGGGGGCAACCCCCATACGGGAGGGGTTCTTATGAAAAAACAGTTTTTATCATATCTCTTCCAAATTTGGAACAGAGGTCCTCTGATGCTCAGGAATTCACACATGATAGTTTTCAACCCTCCATGATTGGGGGGGGGGGAGCAACCACGCATTGGGGGTTCTCCTTATATAAAAAAAAGTTTTTGTCCGATCTTTACTAAATTTGCCATAGAGGTTCTTTGATGCTCAGGAATTCAAGGAGGTTAGCTTTTGTCAATGTATGGGTGTGGGGGGGGGGCAACCCCAATGGGGGTTTTCCTTGAAAAAAATTCATTTTTTGTCGGATCTTTCCAAAATTTGGCATAGAGGTTCGTTCATTGATGCTCAGGAATTCTCATAGGGTAGTTTTCGCCCCGCTATGGGGGACAACCACCAAATGAGGGGTTTTCTTACAAAAAAAAACCAGTTTTATCATGTCTTTTCCAAAATTGTCACAGATGTCCTTTGACGCTCGGGAATTCCCGTTTTCGTCCTGCTATGGAGTGGGAAACCACGTATGTGTGGGGGGGGGGGTTAAAAGAACCCAGTTTTTGTCTGATCTGTTCCAAATTTAGTACATTTGTCTTTTGATGTTTCGGAATTCTCATAGTGTAGTTTTCGTCCCGCTATATGTGGCAAACCCTATAGGAGTTTTCCTTATAAAAATCCAGTTTTCGTCGGATATTTTCCAGATTCGGTCCAGATATCCTTTGATGCTGGAAATTCACATAGGATAGTTTCCCATGTGGTAGTATTCATATGGGGTACTACCCCATGTGATTAAAGAACCTATGTGCCAAATTAGAAAAAGATCTGACAAAAGCCTGGATTTTTGTAAGGAAAACTCCCCTAATTGGGGAGGGTGGTGCCCCTAAAGCGGAAAGAATATTTCAAACTGTTTGACCTACATCGCTACATCGCGATGTAAGGATGGCGATGCATCACGATGTAGAAATTCCTACATCGCCCTGTCCCTACTGGGAATATAAAAGTGCTACTTCCTCAGCAGACATTGGGTTGTGGAAAAATAAATCATGTGCCACTTTTATGCACAGTTAGATCGATATATGCTTGGGAGAAAATTGCTGAGAAGTTTCTTCTTCATTGCATCGCATGAAAAAATTCCAGAAAAAAAAAAAAAATTATCCAACTTATACTACAAATTTCAAAGAAAAAGTACAATAAAATGGACAACTTTAAGTTAATACATATTTGTTCTAAAATTAGATACAGAAAATAAAATTAGATAATCTTAAGAAAAAGCTTACCTTTTTCTTTTTCCAATTAATTATTTGTTTTATTGATTTTGCTTGTATGTAGAATGTTTATTTGGCCAAATTTATGTTTAATACAGGAACTTTATTATTGCATGCATTTCTTACTTCATACTTTGAAAACAATTCTCTGCCAAAATTGTAAAAGGTATTTGAAAATATAAATCTTAAAAAAATGCAGATGTGAAATAAATCTTTTGGTAAAATTAATTTAGTGTAATGTTTGTTAAATAATTATAAAAATATACCTTTGCTTTTTACCCGTAAGTTTTTATTTTTATTTCCAAACATGTGTAACATGAAATCAATGTATAATATACGAACATTTAGAATATTGTTATAATTATGAAAAGGTCTTCGTCTGTCCTTGTTCCGATTATCTCCATGATGTTGGATCCATCCTAAAAGAGTTTTAAAAAGAAAATATATGTATAATAAGTAAATGTGTAAGTCCATGGGTGTATGCCATCATGCACATGGATTTTTTTTTTCTATTTCGAGGAAAGTTTTACGATTAAACTCAGCAGTTTATTTCTGAAATAAAACATGTTTTTACGATTTCTTTCAAAATCTGAGTTTTTTTTTTCTTAAGTTAAAAAGCTACGATTCGCTTGTGACTTTGAAAAGCATCTGATTTAATTTTTGTATTTTTCAAAATATATGATTATTTCAATGCTGACAGCTATTTTTCAAGCAGATTGCAAGAATGAGTTATTTTTACAGCGGATGAACAAAATTTTTATTTAGGCAGCTAGACTCTCAGTTAGTTTCTGAAATTAATTTCTGAATAATATTCTAGAATTAGAGTTTCTTCAATTTATCGAGAATCAGCATTATTTAGCCATTAAACGAGTTAATTCTTTTGCACATCAAGTAGTGAATTTTCATTTTTTTGAGCTATAAAAAAAATCAAAAGTGCGAAAACTGTTGATCTGTGATTTTTTTTTTAAATTCATTTTTTATTTTAAGCGATAGCCAAAATACACAGTTTTTTTTTTTTTCAGATTTTCGTGTTTCGTTTTCCTCACGAATGTTTTCTGAAGTACTCTCCCCCCTACCCAAATTAGTTCCAATAAAGTACTTATGAATTAAGTAGTACTGAAACTGGTGATTATGATTTTATTTGCACATATTTCAGAGATTTTATTGTGCTATGTTATCAATAAACAACATTTACTTACCGAGCTTAACCTCCTTAAACCACCATCAAATTCGAGTCAAAAACCCAGGGCTCCAACACTCGAAGCCACGCTCCATTTCATAAGTTAATTAGTAATTACATAAAGCTACCTTCTAGTTGATGGATAGGGATTTAGTAGAAAAAAGAAACTGATTTTTCTGCTATACTGGGGGTAGAGTACTTACAAAATGGGGCGTAGCTTAAAGGCGTGTGTACTTCGGATTTTTTTTAACTCAGCTGGTAATGATTTTAAGAGAGAATGCTTGCCGAGTAAAGTTGTTAATTGATAGTATAGTATCTTGAAATCTTTAAAAAATATTCGAACAAAATCATAAAATCATCAGAATCAATCACTAGTACAAA
>NC_072737.1:85716632-85865013 GCF_026930045.1 Uloborus diversus | reverse complement strand
ACGCAACGTGGCAATGTTTTAGTTTCATCGGCAGTTTTGTAAATCACCGCAAGGTAGCGTATTCGAGCGCTGGAGTTCCGAATTCCTGATTTATCTAAAAGCAAAGCAAAGAATGAAAACTGAAAAATATTTTAAAAGCCTTGCTTAAAATAATTACAAACATTTATTTGTTAACAAACACAAGATGGCAACAGTTGAAAAGTTTAAATCATCGCGATTTTCTTGTCATTGTCCAACAATTAAAATCACGCGAATTATGCAGACGACACTTTATAACAATTTATCTTCCTTATTGTTGCAATTATAAATCTATTTTTATTAAATCAGTCCTCCATGGAGCGATTAGCACCAAAATTAAACCAACGCCTGTTTATATATGGATTCACATTTGTTCCAAATTTCATCCAGAACGTAGCATTACTTCTTGAGATATGGGCACTCACAATGGAAAACAAAGAACATTCGATTGCGCCACCCCCTTTTCAGCTATTGGCGCCAAAATAGAATCAGCTCTTATACCCTCTAAGGGCTACTTGTCGATAAATTTTTGTTTGATTCCGTTCATTATTTCTTGAGATACAGCAATCACAATTGACGACAAAAAACGTTCTACAGCTCAACCCCCGTTTGAGCTATTGACACCAAAATTGAATCAGCACTTGTACCTGTTAGGGGGAACGAATGGACCAAATTTTGTTTGATTCCGCGAGTTACTTCCTGGGGAATAGCAGGCAAGCATAACTCAAAAAACGTCCTATTGCTCCACCCCCCTTGGAGGAATTCGCGCCAAAAATCAATGGGCACAAGTTCACATAGGGGCACATATGTGTACCAAATTTCGTTCGATTTAATGCGGTAGTTTTTGCTGTAGAGCGACCACAAAAAAAATGGTCATACACATACGTGACACACACACAGAGACATTTTCCAAAAATGGTCGAAATGGACTCAGCACACCTCAAAACAATCGAATCCGTCGAAATTCGAAAATTTGCACGAATCCAATACTTGCTTCTATATATTAGACATAGACGAAAGTAAAAATTATATTTATTCACACTTTATTTTCTTAATTCTTACTTTCCTTAACTTCTTATTTGCCTTAACCTAAAATATGCAACAGAAATGGTTTATAAAAGGGTGTTAGAAAGGTATGATTCAATTGTTTAACTTGTTTGGAATGGCAGATGGTGATAGTATAAACGTTTTGCTCGCTCGCGCAGACAGAGGTTCTTGTCTTAAGCTGATAAAATGCCAGACTAATCTGGGATTTAAAAAAAAAAACTACTTCTGTAGGGTTGCAGGTTTCTGGAATAGTTTGCAGCGGAAACATTTGTAATTTGTTATTTCATTGCACAAATATTTCTAAGGTAACCATTTGAATAATTTTTGCCTATACAGTGCTGGCCAAATTATTAGATTAAAGAGTTTTTTTTTGTTTTTTGTACACTATTTATACTAAAATACTATTTATTTTACTGTTAAAGTACAGTACATACTGTACACTGATTATTACGTTATTTTAGCATAATTTAATGTTTGCAGGTGGCAGCACTGTCTGCTTTGTTTATGTTCTTTGTTTATCTACCTACCAGGAACATAACCTCAATCAGCTTAAACAGTTCACTAGTTCTTTTTATTAGTGTGTTCTGTTATATTTAAAGTTAGTTTTAGGTAATTAGTGAGTATGTGTATGTGAGTATATATAACTCGTTTGAGTATAAACAATTTTTTACCTCCTTTTTTAAAAGTTCAGAAATTGTGTAAACCTTGTGAAAAGTATGCCAAAAAGGCTTAAAATGCTCATCAAGAACAAGGGAATGCATACTATAAATATTAGATAATTATTTCACTGTTCGTTGATGTGTCTATAGTTATATAATCAATAAAGAATTTACTTTTAAAGCAGTCTTAGTCTAATAATTTGGCCAGCACTGTAGTTAACCGTAGAGCCTGTTAACTGGCGGTCTCTTTTGTATTTGTATTTTTAACTATCTGAATACTTTTTTGTCTAGTTTGGTGAAGAACCTCTTTGTGTGTGGTCCTCTCTTTTATCTTTGTATTTCTGAACAAACTATTTGAATATTTTTTGCTTGTAGCTGGGGCAAACCTAACCTGGCTGCGTCTTAATGCTGCGATTAGGATTGGCGTAGCCTACGCAATGCTGCCAGGTTTAGTTCACCCCTACTATAGTTAGATGCATGACTTGTTTCTGGTCCTCTTTGTTACATTTGCATTTGTAAAATACCCATATGAGTACTTATGCCTAGTTAACCGCGTAGCTTTATGCTACTGATCGATCCTTTAGAATTTGCAAATTACCGATTTGAAAACGTTTTGCTTAGATATACGGAGAATGGAGAGTCTATCACTATTCGTTGCTTTTGTATTTGTATTTGTGAACTACATATTTGAAATGTATTTTGCCCTGTCAGATGCAGTGTCTGCTACTAGTATAGTTTCTTTTCTACTTGTATTTGTGAACAATCCGTTTGAATGATTTTTGCGTAGCTGGATGCGGAACCTGTTGCCGAACGAGACGTTCGGCATTTGTATTTGTAAACTAACCAATTGAATATTTTTCACCTAGTTAGGAAATAATTAAGATACACTTTTGGACATCGATTTTAGACTTCTCCATTCTAGCAAGATATCTTCCGGATCTACTGTCGAATATTCTGCAAAATATTACTACCTACAACTCTGCATGTCTGACTGTTACTTTAATATCATTTTCAAATCAACTAAAAAAAGTTAACCGTAAAACCTAACGTTAACCTAAAAAAAGTTAAGTAGTCAGCTACGGCTCCCATCGTTCTTCTTAACAAACAAGAAGTTCCGTCTAGAACTAAACGAGCCTACTTTCTCGTATACCCATACTACTTTCTAGTACCTGATCAATATTCTCAAAAATAGCTAAAATCGCAAATTGTTTCAAACATATATTTTTTAAATACTTTAAACTGATTTCTAGGAATAAAATATTCCTCACTCATCTAAAAAATTAGATCCGTAAAAAAATAAATAAATAAAGGAACAAATAAAATAGCAGCACCTTTTTAAGGTTGCGTTCGACGAGCTCGACCGGGAGCGACCGGTTAGTTAATCACGTGACAGCTAATGATCACGTGCTCCAATCAACCAATCAACAGCTGAAAATGGTAACCGATGAGATAACCGATAGATGATAGAACGCTGCGGTTTGTAACCGGTTACTTACCGGTCGACCGGTGAGATTCGTCGAACGCAACCATACAAAGCAGCTAATAAACTTTTTTCCATTAAAAAAAATTCTTTAACAGCTTTCAAAACGAAAAAATAATAATTAAAATTAATAAGCTCTTTAAAACAAATCCATCATATCAAAAACAAAAAACCATTTCTTTTCCCCCTGGAGCCAAAAATAATTTTTAAATGAATTAATGCATTTACCAAAATAAATAAAAACAATAAAATGTAAACTTAAAGAAATAATTTTCACTGTCCAAAAAAAAAAATCGTCTGCTCATATCTTTATGTAGAAACATAAATGACTTCGAGTTTATCCGCCGAAACTGAATACCTAAATTAAAACTTTAGCGTGAAAATAAAAACAAGTCATATTAACAATAATTATTTCAGTCAACACCATAGCGTCGGAGTCGGAGTCAATCTCATTTTGGGATAAAGGAGTCGGAGTCGAATATCCAAGAATCGGAGTCAGTCATTTGTTCTTCGTGTATAAATTTTGCCAAAGCTACGAAGTCAGGGTCGAAGTCGAGGAGTCGGAGTCCGATTAATTGTCGGGCACAGGAGTCGGAGTCGGAGTCAGGTGCCCCTAAATTATCGGAGTCGGAGTCTGGAGTTTGGCGTTAAGAGCTATTTCTAACAAAATTTGCTTCAAATAAATCCGCCTTCAAGTACGGAATCTACATTGACTTTCAGTTCCCCGTAGGCGCTAATGTTAAAGAATTTGAACCAGGGTTGGCAAGGTTTTGGACACTACGGTAAAAACCACGGTAAAAACCCTGGTTTTTATCATCCTGTCCAAAACCCTTGTGTCCAAAACTGTCTGAAAGTGTCCAAAACTATAATTTTAGAAAAATTGTATTCTGTGAGAAAACATCAAAAACAGAATAAAATGTATCAAAGTTATGTTTTATATTGAACATCTGTTCAATGAGAACATTCAACTTATTTATGCAGCTGAGTTTAATCCAGTTACATTGAAGTTGAATTCTAGATTAAAATTGAAATTTGTATGCATGAGATAATTTAGTTTTTTTTTTATATTAGTATCCAAATTTCCTTATCCTTATGCATGTGTGCAAATGAGAGCAGGGTTAACAAGGTTTTTACCATCCTGTTCAAAACCCTAGTGTCCAAAACTACTTTTTGAGAAACTATTTTTTGTGAGAAAATAAAAACAAAATGTGTCAAAATTATTGTTTTGACTATTTATTTATTCAATGTGAACATTCAAGTATAAATATATGTGTAACTTATTTATGCAGCTGATTTTAATCTAATTATATAGAAATTAAATTCTTCATTAAAAATTTCAATTTCTAGTGGGAGGTTTTTTTTTTTTTTTTTCTTCCGTAAACCAAATTTTTCGACATTTATGCATGTGTGCAAAAGAAAGTGTTCAAAACATAGTGTAATAATTGATTTAAATGCAATAAATTACAATTTTTTATAGTTACAGAATGCATTGTATTAAAAATATGAATTGAAAAAAGAATAGCACAAGTTTTATAGCATTAGTGTTTAATCATCAATTTCTCATCCTTTAATCTATGATTTAAAAAGTAGTTTTCATTAAAACGTCATGTAAAACTTATTTGCAAAAAACCATTATTTTTTTTTGCACCTAAATATTGCACGTTTAATAATATTCCTTTGAGTTATAAATGGAACTGAAATTAGTTGTCTTGGTAGTGTTGTGAATTTCCTTTCATAACTCTACCAACTGTTACATAAGGAATTTTTCATGTAATAGTTGTTGGCAATTTTTTAAAGTAAAATATTTTTTTAATGAATATTTTGGAGAAAAATATTATCAAATACTCATTAATTAAACCTCATTAATATCTTACACCGCTTTAACTTTAGCATAGTTTTGGACAGTTTTAGACAGTTTCGGACACTTTTGGACAGTTTTGGACGGTAAAAACCACCTGTCCTAAACTAGTTTTGGACAGTCCAAAACCTACCCTGATTTGAACTGTTCAAAATTGAACGGAAAATTGTTCAAATCAAAAAGATATTTTATATGCAAGTTTTTCATCAAAAACTTTTTCCTACAAAGTTTGCTTGAAGCAAATTCACCTCACAGTTTGGAATTGCCTTAAATTTCCCCGTAGGCGAAAATATTAAGTTTTTTTTTAACTGTTCAAAATTGAACAAAAAATAGTTCAAATCAAAAAGTGAAATATGGGAATAATGTGTCCTTGCCAAGATCTTTCGAACAAAAAAAAGTTTGTTCGAATCGGACTATTCTTTCAAAAGTTATTAGGGGGGGACAGACAGACACACCGACAGACAGACCGACAGATATTTTTTCCATCTCAATACCCAACTTTCCAATTTTTAATTTTTCGATATTTATTTAATTATTTTATTTATTTTTGATTTTTTTTTTTTTTTTTTTTTTTGTTTTTCGCGATATTTTTAAGATGCATTAAGCCTTCTTTCATGCTTTTTTCTTCTCTTTCTGACTTTTACTGGGAAAGTAGGCTAAAAAGTAAGGACGTATCCAGAGGCGACCCAATGTCAGGTCACTGTGACCTGACAAACATTTTATTATTCGGCAAATTTTGTCTGACGATTCGGCAAAATTTGTCCAATTCGGTACAACTGTGATCATTCGGCAAAATTTGGAGTTCCATTCCGAAAATTGAGATTTTTCGCTCTTCCAAAAATGTAAGTTCTTGGCGCCCCAGGATGTATCAGTGTGCAAAGTATTTCGGCTTATTGCTTTCAAAAATTTATGAAAATCATTAATACATCTTATAATAATATGTGAAGAAATCGCCAAACGCATTAAGACCGTTATTGACATACTTTGCCCTTTAATAACTTTCATAACTTGTGAGTTGTTAACAATGAACACCTGAACACATGCCTAAAGACCTTCATGGCAAATCAAATGTGTAGTTCAGGAACAATGAAATTGTGCCTCGTAAATTTAATGTGTATTCAAAGAGTTTATTTTCGAACCCGGAAGCATTTAAAACTGTCTGGCTTCCTCGCAATAAAATGTCTTATTATGCCTAAATGTATATACAGTTACGATTTTTGGTGGATTTTAGCGATAATTTTGCGAATTTCGAAACTTCATGTGCCTTGAGTTATGAATCTCAGCCATAAACTTAGACCTTTGTTCACTTTAGTAACGAATACATGCAATCATATTTGCTAAGCTCTGTTTGTTCATGCTATTTATGAAATTGTAGACACCCTTGAAAGTGCTTTATTAACAGCGGCATTTGAGGAAAAGTCAACATTAAGTTTAACGCCAATCCCATTAATTAAAACATTTATTAAAAATTCCTTTTATTTGCTTAAAATTAGTACAACTTTTACCTGTTCTTGTTGGAGGTATACCATTAATTTCATTCAATTAAATATTGCTACTCTCTACTATATTAACGCTATATCTGTCAACTCTATACATGTAGATTACTGTTTTATAAAATGTTATGAAGTCGAATGTTGTGACGAGTATATAAGCTCAATATAAATTTCAGTCATTCGATAACTGTACAACAAAATTTTATTATCTTTGAAACAGTGCTACTTGAAAGATGGTTATCATCGTTTAATGAGGTATTCAGTGAAAAATCTTTCATTTTTTTAACTATTAGGTAATTTCTTCTTATTTAAGTACTGTTACTTATTTAAGTATCTCTCTTATTAAAGCACATATTTTCGCGAGGCATACATTTTGGCGAGCCGTAGTAACCGCAAAAATTTAAGCCTCGCGAAATATTTTTTATGTATAAAATTTACTTTTTATATAAAATTCGATAAATTTTCAGTTCGCATACTCAATTTGCGAAAATTACGGCTCACGAAAATAAATGTACATTGTTAACTCAAAAACAATTAACTATTGTTGTTTAAAGACCCTTCTGTCATATCTTAATTTTTTACCGTTTGTTTAATTATTTAATGTTTGTTATATTTGACTTTTGAATGATATTTTTACGAGATAGTAAGCGTCTTTCATGTTTTTTTATTTTATTTTACCGAAAACCAGGCTGAGAAACAATTCTACTTTTTACCAAATATGTAAATAGTTTCTACGGGTAACAAACTTCCATATCCAAACTGTTATCAAAGTGATTTGGACACATTTTATTAAGGTGTTTCAGAGATGTATGGGGAAAAATTAACTTTGAATTTTTGTTGATCTCACTCTCTTATTTCGTGACACTATATAAAAAGTGGGTGGACCATGGAAAGCCAACGTAACGAATTAACAGTTCTTATGAGTTCAATTACTGCATAAATGAGAGGAACAAATTACTAATTAACACTTTGTTTTATTAAGTACCATATAAATTACTTTTTTTATTTCTAGATATAATTACTACTACTTATTAAACTTGGCTTTTGTTAAGCTCTTCCAAATGGCCTTGCAAGGAACTTGCAAGGGCTTCTTACAAGGCCAATATTGTAAATCAGTCTTTCAGCTTTAAATTACAGTTGTAATAATCAAACTATCCGCGGTTACTGGAACTACATAAACAGCTTTTTCATTTAAATGAAACATGAAATGCTTAACTTGTTATAATCTTCTTCAAAAACCTCAACGAATATTTCTTGAACACCTTCGTATAACTAAGAATATATTAATGGAAATTATTTAAAAATTACAGTAATGAGTATTATATCGATAATAAATAAGTTGCCAATGCGTTTTAGAATGAAAATATTTAAAAAAAAGAAAAAAAAAACATAACGGCCCTCTTATGGGTCCGTTCTTTTTAAGGCCAAAATGTTCCTAAGAAGACCAAACTAACAATTGCTATCTACGACAAGCTTTTTTTATATTTAAAAAATAATAATCACTACTTAATAAATGGTTTCTAACAGAGAGTCTTGGAATATTGAATTTTAACGCTGCGGCATTTGTATTAAGTTGATTATTTTGTCATGTTTCCATGGCGCGTTTTAAACTATCTTCTCAACTCATGTACATCCTTCCTCTTTTAAGCACTTTTATTATACTTGGCCTGATCTGAGGCCTCCTTTTGCTTATTTCTCAGCAACTAGACCGCTTAGAGACTTCAGGATTTCACTAAATGATTGGATTAATCTGAAGGTAAAACTTAACGCTAAAAAAATCAATTCTAAAATAAAATTATTGTTTCGGTTAGGATGGAAAACAGATAATTTCATTTCATTTTCCCATTAAATGTTTAATTATAAAACCCTTACATGAAATACACCGCCAGCTCAGTCATTCCTGAATGACTGAGCTGGCGGTGTATTTCATGTATTTCTGCCTTAGCCCTGGCTATAGGGCGGTATCTTACTGAAAATAAAACCCATTGTTACAAGTTTTGCTGCCTTACAACAGTAATATTAATTGTAATCGTAATAAAAATTTTGAATCAAGGCTTCACTGGAGCAAGCATGAAATTTATCCACTATCATTGCTTTCTTAGGATTTTTATCCTCATCTGTGCCAATAATCGAAAACGGGGCTAAGTAAAGACACGAGTAACTTGTATGTTGTGAAATATTAATTAGTTTCGCAGACCTTTAATATTTAAATATTTCCAATTAAATTAGCACACAAACAATTCCTTGAGAGGAGCAAGGATTAATTTGTAGTTCCAAATGCTTAAAGTTTTAGACACGTATGTAGTTTTTTCCCTTTTAGCATGAAGCATTAATATGAAAAGAAGAGGTGAAATTTCGTGATAGTAACATTATTCTATTTCTGAAATACATTTACACTAAAAAGAACAAAATATAGTGTGGGCCTATGGTAGAAAATATAGCCGGAAACTGCATTTTGTGATAAAAACATGAAACTTGGTAGACAATGTACTAACAAATATTTTTGGAAGGGGAAACATTTCAAAATCTCCCCCTAGACACAATGGCGGCCATTTTTGGACAGTAGAACAATACGTTTCTTTTTTATTTTTTAAGAAAATACACTCTGTACCTTTTTTTTTGGGGGGGGGGTTTCTATTATGCGTACTAAAGCGTAAAAAACCATCAAAATGTCTCTGAACCTCCTAATTTTAATAATAATTTTAAAAACTTTGATTTTTTTAAACATAACTCTAACAAATCAAAGTCTTTAACATTTCTCGAGGGGTCGTTTGAGAAATGTTTTTTTCATGTATTTAAGCAGTATATTAAGGGGATGCGGTACCAAACATCAAAAAAAATTTTATATTCATTTTATCTCAAAACTTTTTATGATTTTATGTTTATGATTTAATACAATAAAACAATTTAGCAAAAAAAGATGTGTTAATACATTATTTAACATAAAATTTAAAATTGTAAAATTTTTGAAATTTTTTTTAAAAAGCTATCTCCTTTTACAATTTTTGTCGTATCGAATCCATTCTTTTTTTAAAACACTATTCAAACATTTTTACATAAAACTAGGTATTTTTTAAAATATCAGAGCTATAGAAAAATATTTATGATTTTTTTTATACAGTATGTTTAAAAAAATTGGTAAATTAGTAAATTGGTTTTGGTAATCTCTTATTTTAAAGTTTGATTTAAAAAAAAAACAGTTTCACTTAGAGTTTCAAAAATACCCAATTATGTGAGGCAAATACCTATAAACATGTGCAAAAAATTTCAAATTGCTATCTTAAATACAAAAAAGCCTTTGCACTTTAAATACATCAAAACATGTAAAAATTAGAAACTGAGAAAAACCCATTTAAAGTTTTCAATGGATGTGAACTACCGGAGGAAATTTAAAGGGATCACAGCAGACATGATGTTACGAAATCGGTTCTAACTTTTTTCCCTTTTAATATTTCAGAATAAGATTTAGAACATACAAAGAAAACAGTTGAAGGATCATTTTAAGACTAAAATTTAAAAATCGACAATTTTAAGAAAATTTCACATTTTTTCGGTGCTGCATCCCCTTAAAGAAAATCAAATGATTTACAGTAGAACCCAGTAATCCAAACCCCAAAAATCCGAAACATGAGACAATCCGAACATATGCTTTAAAATTTACTAGTAAAAATTGATTACAAAACTGAGATTAAATCTAGAAACTAAAAATAATAAACAAAGCTAGCAATTTTTCAAAACTTGAAACAAATCCTTAAATTATTATTTAAGAATGAATACAACACCTTGATTACTTAAAACAAAATCAATTTTCATTATCGGCAAAAAAAAAAGAAAGAAAATTTTGCTTTAAAATGAAATTACTTTCTTTAAACTTTAAAATGAAATTCGCATTTTTTTGGAAGTTTCATTCACATTCTGCAGTTTTATAAGTCATATTTGTACTTGCAATATAAAAGAGAGGGGAGGGGGCACGGATATTTTTTCGTTCAGCTCCAAAATGTATAATTAAAAGCTTTAAAACAAATTTTGAAGTTTTTCACATTAGACGGTTTGAGACGTTTGCTCAATGTTTTAACCGATGTAAGAGAAAGAAATAATCAATTACTGCCATAAGAAGTTTAGTGCTATGTTAATAAAGTTAGTAAAATTGTTATTTACTGAAATATAACTCACTATTATAGAAACTACAACTAAATTAAATTACAAATCTGAGAAGTGATACATACAATGATTATATAGAAGGTAATTTATCTTCTATCTTCTATCCGATGAGCCATTCAGCTGATATATTGAAAAAGGACTGCGTACTTATGCGCCTAGCCACTATACTTTAAAGTTTTAATTTGCGTCAAAAGATGGAGCTGATAATAACAGATTTAAAAAAAAAAAATACTAAGCACTTTTCATGATGCATTCAAAAGGACAAAATAACTTTTATGGGTCAGAAAAGACAATATTTAAGTACAGTCGGATCCCGCTACAACGCGATCCGACTTACGCAAAACGGCTATAAAACGATTTTTTCATGAATAATGATTTTTTTTTTTTTTTTTTGCTGGCGTAAATTGATCGCTTGCAATATGATTTTTTTTTTTGGGGGGGGGGGAGTCGCGGAGCCTTAGAATAGGTTTCATTGAAACTAAATATTGGTTTTGCGAATGGACTTACATTCCTTTAGCATCACCGTAAGTGGGAGTTCATACATTGTACTAGTCTATACAACGCTTTACTACTAGAATTAGTATACTCGCACACATAACCGCTCCGATTCTTTACTTTTTTTCATTCTACTTATGAACATTGATAAGATAGAATGGCTCACGAGCGTTATTCAGGCAAATTATTAAGGCATTTAAAGTCCTTTATACAAAGGGGTGTCTCCAAAAACTTGTACAAGTAATGAACAGTGTGGAAAATTTCAACCTGAAAGAGTACTGGAAGCAGTACACAATAACACCTTGTCTCTGCACTGCAAAATATAGGCACATCATTAAGACGCCATGAAAACAGACAACCAATGCAAGTTGCAAGAAACTTTGACCGAATATTGTGCATGGTTGTGAAGGCTTTGCTCCAAAAGACATTCACTGTGAAGCAGTTCAAAAGGCTGTGGCGTTGGTTTTATAGATGGAAAAACTACGACAACCAAAGGAGAACATCCTTTCTGATAAAGTAACTGATTTACCGAAAAAAACACGGGATGATACTAAAAATGTCGAAGATGAACCATCACTTTCACTTCTACTCTTCTGACGAGTTTCTTGACGTGCACGCGCTGTCAGAAGACTGATAACAGTTTGATCGCACTGCTTAAACCTTCTTCATTTTTTTTAAAATTTCATTTAAGTTTCATACGAGAATCGCCATTTCTTTGTGATTGATTATAGAACAACGATTTTCATTTGTCTTATTTTACTGCAATGGTCTGCTTATAAGAGCCGAAAAGTATCTTTTCAAATGATGTAACTTATTAACATCATTTTGTTTTACACAACTGGAATTTTTCCAGATTTCGTTTGATTTTTTGAGCCATTTTTCAACGCTTAAAAATTTCGCAAGCAAGAAGTATTGCTATGCAAGAAACAGAAACTGCCGCACCGAGTGCGCTGCATCAAGAGACTTCTGATCCACCTCCTGGGGTGACGCTGTTGACCAGCGAGATTTTCAAATTTACCGATTGGCATTTACATGCCTACTGCCAACTTAAAGGGCTTTCTGATGAAGCTGACCACTACCTTCTGAACCTATGCTCCTTAATGAATGAAAAGAGACTGATTTTGGACGCCAACGCCTGGGCCCCTTGGGTCAAGAAGATGAACCGTCTGGCCGAAATAATGCTGGTGAAGTTCCCGCTGGATGAAGAGGGTAAAAACCCAAATTTCATTACTCTGCGGGAGTACCATAGCATGACAAATCTGCCAGGCAAAAAACCCCCTAACTTTAAGGCCACAGTGCCGTATCAAAAGAGAAAATCTACTGAAGACGGGTTTCAGAGCCCTACAAAAACCTGCAAGGTTAAAAAGAATGAGAAGGTTCAACCCTTAAAGGTTGGAAACATGTTCAATGCTCTTAGCCAGGGTGGGGGGATCTCCACCGATTTGTCTGACCCAGACATGGATACACAAGAGGAGGTTGTCGCAACCGTCCCTCCTAAAATCAAACCCATACTAGCCGTGTACCCAAAAGAATACAGGGACTTTGTCACTGGGCTTAAAACAGAGACTCAAGCTGAGTTCAAAGTAAAGGTTTCCGGAGAATTTGCCAGAATTTTTCCGGCCACTTCTGACGATCACAGAGCCATTTCGGAGTACCTGCTCCGAACTAAGATACAGCATTACGTACAGCTGGCTGAACATAATCGCCCTGTCAAAATTGTTGTTAAGGGATTGCCATTGACAACGGATAAAGATGATTTAAAGTGGGCTCTTGAAGAGCTTGGCTACGGAGTTAAGAAGGTCGCGCAGCTTGTGCGAAAGGGTTCCACTCCTTTGCCGATTTTTCAAGTTCACCTATCACACACTGAAGGGGTTGAAAAAGTCTTTGACTTGACCAACATTCTATATACATATGTCACTGTGGAAGCATATAAACCTAGGAAAGGGCCTTCTCAGTGTCACAGATGCCAGAAGTTTAACCACAGCTCCGAGAACTGTTTTATGACCCCGAGGTGTGTTCGGTGTGGGGGTGAACATCTCTCCAGTGACTGCCCGCACAAGGCTGCTAAGATGGATAAACCTATGTGTGCCAATTGCCAGGGCCCTCATCCTGCCTCTTACAAAGGATGCCCAAAATATAAAAACTTTATCAAGAAGTCCTCTAAAACTTCCCCCAACCCCAGGTCATTTACTTCCAACTCAACTAATTTCCCAGCACTCCCTAGTCAAAAACAAGCTGAGAGTAAGAGCGATGGCACTGTGAGTGCCCCCAATGCTCTCACACACTCATTCGCCCAAAAGGCCCGAGGCTCAGCCATCGCGGGAGCTTCAAACAGAGCGGCTCAAGCCACCTCTGCTAGCGACGTGAGCACTCTGGCCCCAGAGCAGCCTCGTCGCAAACCATCAACCGGTGCTTTCTCGGAAGCTGCCGGAACATGGGACTCCATTAAGGAGATCTTGGACTTTTTCAAAGTTCTGAACCTCCCTGCCATCATTAAAACTATCAAACTGGTTCTGCCTGAAATTAGAAAACAATCTGACCCTATCAATAAACTTTGGGCTCTTTTCCAAGCTTTCATGGAAAGTGATGAGTTATTTCAGCGCACATAATGGCTTTCCCCCTCGGTCTTTCTCTTTTGTCGTGGAATGCCTGCGGGCTGCTCGACAATATCACTGAACTTAGGCAGCTTGTTTATGAACAAGCGCCCGATATTATCTGTGTGCAAGAGACGCATCTTAGACCAATCAATCGTGGGATTGGGATCCCCAATTATAACTTTTACCGCAATGATCGACTTCCAGATCAAAATAATTATACTAGGGCATGGGGGGGTACCTTAATTTCTGTTAAGAGCTCTATTCCACACCACCAGAACCTAACACCAAGCCTTTTGGCACTTGAAGCTACCTCTATCACAATTGCACCAAAAGGCTTTTGCCCCATCACGATTGTCTCTGCGTATGGCCTAACACTCAGACACATGAGGGCGAAAGAAAAAGCCTCGAAGCTCCTTCGGGATCTAGAAGCAGTCTTTCAATACCCTCATAGCACAATAGTTTGCGGAGATTTTAACGCACACCATACCTTCTGGGGCTGCAATGGAACCACCGCCACTGGTAGAACTATTTTTGACTTTGCACAAAAGGCAGGAATTACCATCGTAGCTCCTCCCACACCTACACGTATCACTGTGACCAGCGCATCTACTATTGACTTTGGGATGGTCAAATTGTTTCCCTACAGTTGCGAGGTGACTTCGCTTGCAAAGCTCTCCTCGGATCACAACCCAGTCAAATTTGTCTTTGACACGGTTACAGTGAATACTGCACTTCCACATGCCTCGAAACCTGATTGGCCCAGGTTTCGTAAACTCCTGAACTCCATTCACTTTGATTTTCAGGACGTCAATACTGGGACTGAGCTCGATTCTTCTGTTCACAATTTAACTAATACCATTATTAATATCCATTCCAAAACCTCCATCCCCATTTTAAAGCAAAGCTATGCTAAGGAGCTCCCCCTCCACATCAGAAACTTAATTAGGTCAAAAAATCAGCTACGAAAAACTTATCAACTCCGCAGGGATCCTGCTTCCAAGTCCGACCTCAATAAGGCACAGGAGCTAGTTAAACAAGCAATTAAAAGGCACAAAAATGACTCATGGACTCAATATATTTCCTCCCTTACTGCAGACGACACTTCCATTTGGAAAGCCGTCAAGCGGCATCGGGGGACGTATAGACACATTCCGCCCATTAAAGGCAAAACCCTTCCAGGAGGCCAAACTGTAACTGCTGTGACTGATATTGAAAAGGCAGAACTTTTTGCCGATCATTTCGAACAGCAGTTCACACCTAACAACACCAGACATGACGAAACTGAATCACTTGTTAACATCACACTACACAATTACTTCACAACTTCACACGCTAGCAACACTCTTCAGATTCAGCCCTCAGATGTTCTAAGCTACGTCAAAAAGTGTAAGAAAAAGAAAAGTCCAGGCCTTGATAGAATCACCAACTCTCTAATTAAAAACCTGCCAATTCGTACTATTTTCTATATTACCCAACTCATCAACAAAATACTCGAGTTGGGTCACTTTCCGCAGGAGTGGAAAACTGCTATAATAATCACTATTCCAAAAAAGGAAAGAGCAACAGCGGAGCCGTCGGAATACCGACCAATCAGCTTGCTCTCTGCTCTCTCCAAAATTACTGAATTCTGCATTCTCAATAAACTTCTTGACTTTCTTGCGCATCACAACATCATACAAGCTGAACAATTCGGCTTCCGCAGGAAGTACTCTACAAACCACCAACTACTTAGAGTCACAGAACTAATCAGAGAGGCTGAAAAAAATCATCAGAAAACCATCGGGCTTTTCCTTGACATAGCGAAGGCATTCGATAGGGTTTGGATTGATGCGCTAATTTACAAACTTATACGCCTTGAGTTACCTCATGCACTCATAAACATTATCAGCTCCTATCTTATGAATAGGCACTTTATCGTTCGAGTGAGAGAAACTCTCTCAACACCTAGACACATACGGGCCGGGGTGCCTCCCCAAGGCAGCCTCTTAGGCCCAACTCTTTACTCAATTTTCTCAAACGATATCCCACACATGGACAACACGCATCTTGCCATTTATGCAGATGACACCTGCATACTAGCCTCCGCTCAGGGACTTTATCAAGCCTTTTCAGCAATTCAAAACCACTTAACACATCTAGATATCTGGCTAAGGACTTGGAAAATCAAAGTTAATGCCAACAAAAGTATAGCTACCTGCTTTTTTACAAGAACAACTGAGCTCCCTCCTATTAAACTACATCTTTATACCGACCCGATTGATTGGTCTCAGCGGGCGAAATATTTAGGCATAACTTTTGACCGTAATTTAACCTGGCGACCTCACATTGAAGAGGTACGCAAGAAGTACCTCACTTCCAAAAAACCACTAAATTGTCTCCTGCACAAAAAAAGCGTTTTATCAACGGATAATAAACTGCTCATTTATAAGTCCTGCCTAAGACCCATTATTACCTATGGAGCGCCCATATGGGCGACTTCTGCAATCTCCAACTTTAACAGAGTAGAGAATTTGCAGAGAGTGATGGTTCGAGCGGCGTGCGACCCTCCCTGGTACGTCCGTACGGACAAGCTGGTGGAAGAGGTTTGCATCCCGACGCTCCACAACTTTTGCAAAAAGCTCGCCAAGAGATTTCACTGCAACATCCCCCGTGTTGGCAATCCACTACTTAACAACCTTCCAAATTACGATCCATTGGATCCGGCAAATTCTCGCAGGCCTCGCGCTCTGCTAGCTTAGTTTCAAATTCGAAACGGGGTGAGTTGAATCCCTTATCGGGTTCATACCTCGTTTCGACTCTAGTTATTGTGCTACACTCTGGCTGGGAGCATGCTCCTATCTATTTTCATTTCACTATTTTCTTTTTAAATTTCTTATCAACATTTTATCATTGTCTTAATTTTATTTTATTTTTATTCATTCAAATAGCCTAGAAATCCCCCACGGGGGAAAAAAGTATAAAACTTAAAAAAATATGTAGGAAGCAAAAAAAAAACAAACTTAAACTTATTTAAATAAAGAAGAACTTCAGTTGAAATTTACTTTGAAGAGCCTTCGGCTAACCATTATGGTACTCCCGTTAGAGGAAGCCACATCTCTCGTACATCCACGCAACCATCTTCTGCGCCAAAAAAAAGCCATGTCCTCAACCGGGGAACTTTCAACATACCACACCAGAGGATAAGGGGCAGGGCCCCAGGTGCCTCAAGCAACGAACTTATATTTCCGTGGCATTTAAGTTTGCTATATTTACTTTTCAGTGCTATTATAATACTGTAATGTGCATAATGTAAGTAAGGTACTGTTTTATTTCATGTTTCTTTTTCCTATTGATCATTGATTTTGTGCTTTATAACCATAATGTATGTTAAATAATAACTCTTTTTCTAAAATACAGTAAAAAGCCAGATCTTTATAAAAGATACGGTAATATATAGTTAAGAAATGGTTTGAAACAATGGGGGGGGGTGTTTACAAATGTCTAAAATAATTGAGTATGCTTATAAAAAAATTATGAACATACGTTCTTCCACAACGCGAAATTTCGACTTACGCGAGGTGTCTTGCAATGCATCCCTCGCGTAAGTCGGACCCAACTGTATTCCTGTAGTTTTCAATTATTCCAAGAAAATGACTCCGCAAACGAGGAAAAGTGCAGCTCAAGTCATTTCAAACCAAGCTTTCCCAGAAAAATATGCATTTTTCAACACTCAAATTTATGACGGAAAGTTAGATAAGGATAAGAAATTCTCTACCTGACTCGAACCGCACTTTTCATCGTTTGTGGAATCATTTTCAAGGAATAATTAAAAATTACAGAAATACTTAAATATTGTCCTTTTTGACCTAGAAAGTTATTTTGTCCTTTTGAGTGCAGTATGAAAAGTGCTTAGTATTTTTTCAAAATTCTGTTATTCTCTGTTAATTCTGTTAAATTCTGTTTCGATCCTGACATTCTTGAAATTTGAAATTATGCCCAAAAAAATTTAATCATCTATGCTATTACTGACTTATTCTTATAACCATATTTACAGAAAACATCTTTCCATAAAAGAAATTTGAATAAATATCTATAATAAAATAACTTAAAAAGAAATATCTATTTTGTCTGAGTTAAAAAGTTGAATTATTATAAACATAAAATATTTTTTCAACTTTCCTGGTACGTATTTATAACTAAAAACTACGTGTTCATGTTTCCATGATTTGTAAATGTTCCTAGCAAGTTCCATGTATCCTAGCAAGGCCAACTTTCCCATTTTTGATTGACCTTACAAGGAACCATCGGCTTTCATAGGAACACTACTGATATTTTAACTAAAATCGAAACAAAATTATTATTATTTTTTTTTAGTACTGCAAATCCTTATACGACAATTTACAGAAGAAAAAAATAACAATAATAGTAGGTTATTTACACAAAAAATCACCTTTTGCTGAGTGTGCGAATAAAAATTTTGACGTCGATGACCGAAGTCTACGAAGCGAGGGCCCGCACAAACAAAAAAGTGACACGAGAGACTTGCCGCTGCGTCTGTGTTTTTAAGTTTGATGGAGCTAGGTGTGAGTGGAAGGAATTTGTCATCACATGACAATAACTATGATTTTTTTATAGTTGGCCTTCAAAGGAGCATGGACTTCCATGGTCCCCCCCCCCCTTTACAGTCACAATGGGGTTGTTTCCTTCATCAAAAGTAGTACTTTTAGTCACTGAAATTGATACAATAAGCAAAAAAAATAACATAGACCCAGAAAATTCTTTCATTTTCCCAACAGTTTTTTTTAAATTAATTTTTTTAAATGTCCGATTTTTCAAACAAGGCGTGATCTAGATGACGTCACAAATGCTGCTTTTTGGCGCATCTTTGTACCGCGTTTCCACGTTATGATAATCAAGAGCGAATTAAAATTGCACTCTATGCTTGCTATCAGCAATATCGTTGCCAATACACGTGAGTAAAGATGCGAATCAAATATTTTGCTCTGTGCATGGCAACACAGAATGGCATTTCATCATTTGTGATGTCACCGGCAAGAAATGTAAACAGTGAAAGATCACCGATTTAAGTGATTATTAAAAGATTATTTAATTTTTCAAAAATATTAAACTTAAACCAATTATTTAAAAAAAATGGATAGATCCTATGTTTTTAAGCATGTTCTTTCAGAAAAAAATACTTTTAAAATATTGGAAACGACCCCATTCAAATAATTTATATATATATATATATATATATATATATATATATATATATGTTTATATTTAGAGTTCGCTCAGGCTCATTTAAATTTCGAATACTGACAAAAGTACTGAAGGATGCGTAATTACTTGTAATGTTAT
This sequence comes from Uloborus diversus, assembly GCF_026930045.1. Classification (NCBI taxonomy): domain Eukaryota; kingdom Metazoa; phylum Arthropoda; class Arachnida; order Araneae; family Uloboridae; genus Uloborus; species Uloborus diversus. The sequence goes on along the minus strand of NC_072737.1, from coordinate 85,845,865 downwards.
TTAATTTTTTTTTATATCAGTGAAAAAGAAAATGCAAAATAACAAAAAATAAATAAAATACAAATCAAATACAGGAAAAATAAGAAAAACAGATCAGATGCAGAAAAATATGAAAAAAACAATCAAATCTAGAGAAAATACATCATAATTATGAATACTGTAAAAAAACATTTGCAGAGTAAGAACAAATAAATTCTAAAAAACAGTTTTTTTGAGGCACCCTTAATGCAAAATTTTTCACAAAAACATATCTCATTCTTCGAAACAATTTAAATATTGAGAAAGAGTGTAACGTTGTTGTTTTTAAAGACAAGTATATCTTCTTTGAAGGGGGCATGTTAGAAAAGATGTTCGATTGAAAAGCTCTAAAAAGCTAGCGTATGGTATGGATTTCATGGAAAACAACATAAGGATTCCATTCGCAATTTAAACGGAAGGCACGTGCGCCGCGGACAGAGGGATGACTCTTCTTAAACGCGTAGAAACGTTAAAAAAAATAAATTTATTAACTTTGCATTGCACTTTGATGACCAAATATCTATTTTATATACTCGTTAGATTCAACTTGATTCATGTTATCCTTTGAATATGTAATGAAATTTAAATATGACTCACACTACGTTTTTCCCACTTCATTTTTTAATTTTTTTAAATTTTAGTTTTATTTTAAATTTATTTATTTATTCTGGCAACGATATGGTTAATACCAAGCGTAGAGCGCAATATTTAATTCGCTTCTGAATCATCAGAAACTGGAAACGCGGAAGACAGCAAGCGTAAACATTTCAGTATGCCTGTGGAATACGCGCCAAAGTTCATCATTTGTGACGTCATAAAGACAACGCCTTGTTTGAAAAATCAGGCGTTTAAAAGAAATAATTTTAAAAAATTAAACGTTTTGAAAATAAAAAATTTTCCTCGCTCCATGTTATTTATTTATTATTTATTTATTTATTTATTTATTTATTTTGCTCATTCTATCAACTTTATTGATTAAAAGACTTTTGACTGATATAGACAACCCCGTTATAATCTCAGTAGGACTATTATTGCACTGTAAAAAAATAATACCAAAAAATAACTGAGAGGCACGAATCAGTGACGTATAAACGAAAGTTCAATTGCGTTCATTTTTATACTGGTCCAGACACTTTAAAATGTAATTTCAACTGAAAGGAATGCGTAAACGTTTTAGCGAGAGTTTACTGAATTAATGAATGGATATTCTACGTTTAATTTCTTTGTAAAAGATGTTTCCTAACAATTCTACTAGTGCTACAGTGAAACAAACATAAAGTGTACTGTACATAGTAGATAAATTTTCGCAACTAGCAAACACAGAATTTTTCCGGATCTTTATTCAAACAACAAAAACTTTCTTCTATATCTAAAAGGAACAGAAAACTGAAACTCAAGCTATGGCCCACAGGTAGCATACAGCCCGCCAAATTTTCGTGAGTGTTCCAGTAAGGATGTCAGAAAACTGAAAAAAAAAAAAAAAACCGTGATGTCAAATTTCCTTTCGTGCAGATGCCATCATTAAAAAAACTTTTTCTCTCTCTTTTTCTTGCCATGTGTTTGTGACCAATAAATAAATAAATAAATAATTGAGAGTATGGTTGGTATAGAAGGCAATATTGTAGTTGAAATTTTTCGATATCTGAATTTACGCGTTTTGAAGGACGCTAAAAATATTACATGGGTGAACATCTCCTTGTGTGACTTTTACTCAAAAAGTCTCAAAGAAAAGAATCAAATAAAACTCGGTACAATTCGGTATATAGATGGATCCCAACAATAAGAACTAAATCACATTTTAGTGTCATTCAATTAACTCACTGATTTGGGCGTAGTAGCTTTTTCTTCAAAGTTTTTTTTTTCTTTTTTGTATTTATATATAAATTGCTTTTTTACTTCATTTTTTTACATTTTAGTGTCATTCAATTAACTCACTGTTTTTGGCGTAGTAGGTTTTTCTTCAAAGGTTTTTTTCTTTTTTGTATTTATATATAAATTGCTTATTTACTTCCTTTTACAAAAAAGGAAGTATTGCATTCGCAAAAAAAATTTCACTCAAAAATCGGCCTTAATTTTCATTTTGCTCACCCCCAAATGAATGTTGAGTTTTTCTTTTTTTTTTTTCGACCCGATCACACGTACATATGTACCTAAGAACGTATAGAAGCCCGAAATATCCATTTTGACGTTTCCCGAGTTAATTACAACGAGTTTTCTCGTGATGTCTGTATGTATGTGCGTATGTATGTTCCATAACTCAAGAACGGTATGTCCTAGAAAGTTGAAAATTGGTACGTAGACTGTTAGCAGGGTCTAGTTGTGCACCTCCCCATTTGGTTGCATTGGGGTGTTTCTAAAGGGGTCTTTAGCCCCATTTTCTGGGGAAATCATTGTTAATTTCGATGTAAACTCAAGCGGGGTTATAATTGGGCGGACACTTGGCGATATATCGCCAGTGTTTTTTTCGCTAAGTTTTGTCGCCAATTTGACAACAAATTTGGTATTGTTGGTGATATTTAGAGAGTAAGCTATTGAATCACATTAAAATTGCCAGTAATGGGGAAATGACATTAAATTGGAGTAAAAGGAAGTCATGTTATGCACACATCGGCTCGCTTCCATCATGATCCTGCATTTTTTCTAAGCACTCTGCCCGTTTCTGGTACAGTCGCTTATTTTTACGTTAGTTAGGGAAACTCTGAGCTATGTCGGTGATCTTCGCACTATTGCAATATTTTAATATGTTTGACTTACAAAGAAAAACCAGAAGGCTCAGTGCTGCATTTAAGAGTTTTTTAATGCCAACTTTTGAATATCAAACAAAGAGTGGATAACGTTGCCAGGAAGCAAGGTTATAAAATATACGTTGTCCACACTGTTTGACATTAAAAAGCTGGCAATATTGTGCTCAGCACATTACGTCACTCAATAATTCTGAACGACTGTTTGGAAGTTATTTTCGGAGTTGTTAAAAGTTCTTTTCCAATAGTCTGTATATTCTTTGCCCTTCTCATAGTTTATAGTAGCCAATTCACTGATAGAGTAACGCTCCTGACGTCACCGACAATGAAACTCACGCCACGGCACGATAATTTGATGATATATTTTGGTAATGTTTGACATGCAGGTTAATGCTTTACTTTGACAAGGCTGAACTGAATCCGGTAACTCAACTATTTTACTGGTAAAACTGTCAATTCAGGAGAATGAAGAAAGGAAAAAGTGGTCATCAATGAACGCTATGTACTGGAGCTTAGGGTTAGTCCACTGGAATTAAGGGTAAAATTTCAACTATCAAAATATCACCGAACAGGCAATTGCTTTGTTCAAATATGGATGCAATTTTCACCCTTTATACCTTGACAAGGGATTTTCTAGTATTGTAAATGATAGATATCTTGTGTTGGTGGGAAGTATAAGGAGTTTTCACACATTTAGGCCTCTTTCACACGATGCAATTCCGTTGAATCAACTGTCGAACGGACGGTTATCAGGAAGTGTAACCAGGTAAAGTTAAGGAATCGCCCGGCAACCTTCACACTACAGTCAACTCATCAGGCACACCAGACACATGTGTTGTTACAATTCTCATCCCAATAAGCTGAATCAACTTTTTATTTGATGCAACTCATCGGTACATTGGCAAGCGTCCGCTCTACACAAGAGTAAACTAGTCGAGTCCACTCGGTTCAGTTTTAACAGTGTTGTTGATTAGCTGTTCGAATGAATAAATTTTGCTCATTAGAAGGAAAGTTGATTCAATGAAGTTGCCTCGTGTGAACATAAGGAAACACGCCAGTCAACTAGTTGACGGGCAAACTTTTCGAAGAAAAGTTGATTCAACTAGTAGCCTCGAGTGTAGGAGGCCTAAAACATAGGTATCTTTCACTTATGTGTCTGCTCACGGTAACTGCGAAAAAGACACATTAAGACGTACAAATGAAATTCAAGTTTGTTTCAGATCAAATTAATTTTTAAACTAAATAAATACAAGGATATAAAAATATCAGGATAATAAAATAAAAATTTTTGATTAATTTATTTTGCATCCCATTTTTGACGTGGTTCAAAGCTCTCCTAAATAGCAGGAACTAGGCTGACAATTTATTTTAAATGGATTTAATAATTCGTATTTCTTACTTTTGAAGAACTATACAATACTTTTGGAGTCTTTCTCCTGTTATATGACAACAAATGCAATGAAACTATTAAAATATGAGTGAACCATTTCATGGGCGGATACAGAAAATTCTTTTTTTAGGGGGGGGGCAGGAAATTGAATTACACCCCCCTATACTGTTTCATAACACAGTTTTCATGATTGAAGTTTTTAATGTTTTTTTTTTTGTTTTTTTTTTTTGTTTTTTAAATTTTTTCAGGCCATTTTAAATCTTTACTAATAATAAAGATCAAAGTCTCTTTGTCCGGATGTCTGTAGGATGTCTGTGACGCGCAAAGCGCCTAGACCGGCTGATTATCATGAAATATGGCACAAAGTTAGTTTGTAGCATATGGGTATGCACCTCGAAGCGATTTTTTGAAAATTCGATTTTGTTCTTTTTCTATTTCAATTTTAGGAGCACTTTCCAGAGCAAAATTATCATAAGATGGACAAGTAAATTACGAAATTATCATGACGTGGAATGGTAGAGCGAATGAACATAGCCCATCGGCGAGAAATTCGTCATCCATTATTTCTAAATATATAGGCGAACCGAATGACCTTTTAATTTTCAACTACGGGCAAAGCCGTGTGGGTATCACTAGTACATAAATATAATGCACTGTGGACGTAAAATATCTTTAACGTTTTAAGCCAATTAAATACTAAACCCGAGATGATAGACAATAAGCGGCTTTAATTAGGAACATTGTCATATTGATTATAACACGAACGAGAAAAATTTTCTTTAAAAAACCCATACCTCATTCATAGGCACCCTTAAGAGGGGGCTCAAACCTCTCCCCCTCCCCCTCCCCCCCTTTTTTTTTTTTTTTTTGCTTTTAGTACTTTTTTTGGGGGGGGGGGGGGCAATAACATAAAAACATTCTTTTTTCATCCATTGATGAATAAAGTTTTTCAACTTGTTTTAATCACTCCATTTGCACTGAAACTGCTTTCAGAATTATAACAATGTATCTTAATATTCACATTCTTCAATAGAAAATGAAATATATAAGGCCAGATTCGTGGGTCAACCGCCGCATTTGCCGTATGGTCAAAATGCGTTTAGTAACCTCAATGACAGTAAAGTCAGTATAAATTACAAAACTAAAAACTTGACGAATCTAGCTCTTTCTTTCACCTCAATTCAAGAGCAAAAACTAAAAGAACAAAAAATATTTGTCTTTAACTGTAAACGGTAGAGAAAGAATTCTGAGCGGCGCCCCCCCCCCCCCTAAAATTTCACACATGAGCGCCCATAACCTCATTTGAGTTTTTATAAATTAATTTATATTTTACCAATATAATATTATATGATTGAGAAAAAAATAGCTTCGTAACATATAAGTTTAATTGAGGATTTCAAACACTATTTCTGTGTGTGGTGAATTTCAAAGCAGTTGCTGATTTGCTTTTAAAGCCATGATATAGTTGAGTTAAAATTTTGATACTACGTGCCGTTTCCATTAATATATTCTGTCACTATGGCCTCTGACTCCAGTATTTCTTTTTGAGCACACAAAAATGTTTTCATTAAAAATATGCTGTGTGTTTTGTGTTCTTTTTAACCAACTATATAAAAAAATGCTATAGAATGCGCTATCAATTGAAAATCTTTACTAATAATAAAGCTGAGAGTCTCTCTGTCCGGATCGCTCTCTGTCTGACTGGATCTCTGTGACGCGCGTAGCGCCTAGACCGTTCGGCCGATTTTAATGAAATTTGGCACAGAATTAGTTTGTAGCATAGGGGTGTGCACCTCGAAGCGATTTTTCGAAAATTCGATTTTATTTTTTTTCTATTCCGATTTAAAGAACATTTTCCCAAGCAAAATTATCATAAGACGGGCGAGTAAATTGCCAAGTTATCATAACGTGGAACCGTAACATGGGCGAGCCAATTGGCGAGAAATTCATCATACATTATTTGTAAATATACAGGCGAACCAAAAGACCTTTTAATTTTCTACTATGGGCAAAGCCGTGCGGGTGCCACTAGTAATTAATAAAATAGTTAAATTAATTACCCCTTTTTGGGGGCCCCCGGATTCCCGTAAAATCCGCTACTGAAGCATTTTAAAATACGAGCAAAAGAAATGTGGCTCAAAATTACCCTGAGTGGCTGTCGTTTGCTTGCTGCAGTTTTTCCAAAAATGGAGTGAACAGAGGTTCTGGTGAACGTAACTCTGAAGGTCATTGGACATTAACAAACTAAACTAGGGGGCTCCACCCCTGCTTGCTTCGCTCGTCAATCTCCGAGATGACGATGTCTGATTATCCTGATATCCCAATGCGACATTTGAAGATTTTAATGATATAGTTTTTGATTCATATCTCCGGCATGTTATAGTTTCAAGGAATGTGCCAAGGCAGAATGGCTTCCCCTACATTTCCTGTGGCCAACGGTACTTGCATTGACATTGGAAACGCTGACAGTCTAGAGGAGTTAGATTACAGACACACACAATCACACTCGCGCGCGCACAGATTTTAACTATGAAGAAATACTTATACTTTTGCCTAAGTTGAACTTGGTTATAATTCCCTCTTTTATAGAAACAGCTCAGTGTTTTATAACGTCAAAAAATTTTGCTCCCTACTGCCTTCCATTAGCCATAAAGTTGATCTCATAAAACGTTTGCTGGTTACAACGTCTTAAATATTCCTATGCCTTGATTGACTTACAGCGTTGCAGCATTCATTGTATATTGGAAAAGGTATGTTGGTGACATTAGCAGTTAGAAAGTCAGTTTTTTGGAGCTTTTTCGATTGTGAACTCTCGCTATTATTTATGATGCTGTTATAACTGGCGTAGCTATAGCATGTGAAAACATTGAACGTTCAACTGCCCTCATGAATTTGTGCGCCTGTACATGTGACAGAAACCCAAGGGTGCCCCTCTCCCCAAAGAGTGATGGCGCTACCCAATAAACAACCCTTCCCTCTTCCTCTTAAAAGTTTCAGTGGCACCAGTGGTGTAGTCTACGAATCCCCACCCATGTACTCCCCTGCTGCAGCCAGTCATTAGAATTTGTTTTCACCGCAAATGTAGATAAGCCCATAACAGCTACATCTATAAGCTTGAATCTGCGGGAAATGAGCGATGACAATTGTAAATCTTCTCCAGATAACACTTTCTAAACGAAATGCTAATCCTCATATCCTCATATATATAATAGCGAATGATCGAGGAACGCTGACGTCATCAACAATGAAACTTGCGCCACGGCATGAAAATTTGATAATATTTTTTCGTACTTTTTGATATGCAGGGAAAGGCTTGAATTTGACAAAGCTGAACTGTATCTGGGAACTCAACTGCTTTACTGGCAAGACTCATTTCAGGGAAATGAAGAAACGAAAAATGTGGTCATCAATGAACGCTATCTCCTAGAGTTTAGGGTTAATCCACCGGAGTTAAAGTTAAAATTTCAACTATCAAAATATCACCAAACAGGCAATTGCTTTATTCAAATGTAAAAGCAATTTTCAACCGTCATGCCTTGACGGGCGATTTTCTAGAAATAAATAATAAAGGAACTGTTGTATAGAAAACAACATGTGACAAACACAAATCCCCTACCCTCTATTAGAGCACTCATTAATGCTGTTTCAAAATTCCCTCAATTCTCTCAGAAATAAAGCAATAATATTTCCATAGAAGAGAAAGTTGATTTCAACACCAAAAATCGATTGCGTGAACTACTTGTAGATGAAAAAGGGGAGATGACAACGGAAGATGTGTCTTTCTGCTGTTGCAAAACCAAGCTGGATTTTCTTTCCTCCCCCCTCCCCCCCCCCCACTTTGATATCGAACAAGTAGCTGTAAATACTGATGCAATATCGCCGTTGATATTTGGGCACACGGTAGATAATAGGCACTGTGTGCCATTGTAGGTGTATGTGTCAACAATTTTCCTGTGTTTGGTAAATTTTATGTAGAAAACAATGCATTTTAAGCCAAAGTATGCAGATATTTTCAGTTTTAACGGAATTGAATTTTTAAATTTAACAGTACCAAAACAGTCATTTTATTTATTTATTTATTTATTACTTCCTTTTACAAAAAAGGAAGTATTGTATTCGCAAAAAAAGCTTCACTCCAAAATCGACCTTAATTTCCATTTTACTCACCCACGAATGAATATTGAGTTTTTTTTTTCGACTCGACCACACGTGGATAAGTGCCTAAGAACGTATAGACACGCGAAATATCCATAATGACGATACCCGAGTTAATTACGACGAATTTTCTCGTGACGTCTGTATGTACGTATGTATGTATGTACGTATGTATGTATGTACGTATGTATGTATGTGCGTATGTATCTGCATAACTCAAGAAAGGTTAATCCTAGGAAGTTGAAATTTGGTACCTAGACTCCTAGTGGGGTCTAGTTCTGCACCTCCCCTTTTATTGCACTCGGGTGTTTCTAAAGGGATCTTTTGCCCCTTTGTGGGGGAAAATCATTGCTAATTTCGATGTAAACTCAAGTGGTGTTATAATTTGGCGAACACTTGGCGATCTATCACCAGTCTTTTGGTCGACAACTTCGCAACAAATTTGACTTTTTTTTTTTTTTTTTTTGTTTTAATTTGGCCACTGTTGGTGATATTTAGAGAGTAAACTATTGAATCACAAATTGCCAGTAATGGGGAAATGACATTAAATTGGAGTAAAAGAAGTTATGTGATGCACACATCAGCTCGTTTTTAAATCTCCCTCATGCGTCCTTTACCACCAACTCTTTTCAAATGAGAAAAAATTGTTCAATTCTCGTAGTTTCGTTAAAAATACAATACTTTACCGTAATGTAAGAACTGAAAAACCAAAAGTTATTTAATTTCATTTTCTTCCGTCATTTATGACTGTCAAAATAGAAGGTTTACCCATTCATATTCCCGAGACTACACATTGAGAAAAACATTTTATCACCAAAAGAAAATCTTTTTTCAACTTTCAACTTAGTAGGCGTTTATTTCTTCATCTATTTTATATTTGATAAAACTATTTGCAATTTGATTTCTCTTTCAATGCTAAAGGTTTTCTGACCCACAGACCTTGGTCTCATTTCTCAGTTAGCAACAACTAACTGGTTGATTACTTCATTTCTCTATCTCTCGCCTCCTCTTGTCACTTTCTTCGCTGCTCGGAGCGTTGCTCAGACTACCAGAAGTATGTAGTCATCGCCCTTTTTATCGACAAAACTCGTGAAATAAAAAAAATTTTATGAGAGAAATTTTTTGTGGTGAAGATGAAGTTCTCGTTTCTTTGGTCCGAACACCAAATGAATAGTCCGTTTTTCTTCTTCTTCTATATATATATATATATATATATATATATATATATATATATATATATATATATATATATATATATATATATATATATATATATATATATATATATATATATATATATATATATATATATATATATATATATATATATATATATATATATATATATATTTATTTATTTATTTATTTATTTATTTATTTATTTATTTATTTATTTATTTATTTATTTATTTAACTTTGTGATCGACTTGGCAACACTAACTTTATTTTGCGCAGATCTGAAACACTATAAGTTCATTAGCTAAAATACTTGCACGAATCAGTAAAAAATTTTTTAATGACATGACCCGAGCAGAAACAGCGCGACGCTGCAACGTGCGTCGCAGCTTTTCGATGAAGATTGCAGGCTATTTCTTGGTTGGATGAAAGAAAAAGACAGCCAGAATCCAGCATTCATTTGAATTTGGACGTCTTGGATTCAAGTAATGATTCATATTTAAAGATTAAATTATTTTTCTCAATCACGGCTTGCGATACGAAGAACCTTACTTGTTGGGTTTCTTGTTTCTACAAATAGAACAGAAATGGCTAAGAACTTTGTCCCCGTCATATTATGACAGATGATTTTCTAAAATAAGTAATTCGAGGCATGTCCAAAAAAAAAAAGAAATGGAGACTAAAATGCGGTAATAAAGATAAAAATTTTATGGTCAATTCAATATCCGTTCATACACTTATAAATAATATTTACAGCGCATTACGCCATGTATTTTTTCTCATCAATCTCAAATGATGGGAATTAGTAATCTGGAAATTTTGTTTTTAGATGAAGTTGTGCTGTTTAAGTTCATCTATGTAGATGATTTTTCCTGAAGAAATAATTCTACACAAAGCATAATATCTCCGGTTTTTTTAATGTAAAGTCTGCTTGAGTTAAGCCCTAAAAAAAGTGAATAAAATCAAACTGCACATGATTTGCAACTGTGGCGGCGAAAATTTCGCTCTCTAACTAAATATTAAAAACAACCGTTGTCATGGTAATCTGAATATCAGAGCAACATCAACTTTGGTCAAGTGGAAACAATAAGCAATTCATGATTGCGCAAAACCCCTAAAACTTTGAAAGTTTTTATTTCAGCAAATGAAGATTTTTACTGTATTTTCTGAAATTGAATCCGCAGGTGAGGTAGCATACCTGTATGTATTTTTTTTATTAGCATCTTATTTTTAAACAATCCTCCATGCCGAATTAGACTTTGTTTGTTTATCTTATAGATTTTTTTTTTTAATCTGCCCCGCAGACTACTGGAAAAAAGTCTGCTACCGGGGTGACTTGTACCCAGTTTTTAACAATATTTAATATTTCTGAAGATGAAATTGGACTTAAGTGTTTATTTACTAGTCATACTACCCTTCTCTATCCATCATAAGTTTTAATTGCAGATAATAATATACAGTTTATTAATATAATTAGCCGGCGATGAACAGGGAAATATCACTAGAAAAGTGAAAATTAGAGCTATGCATCTTTCGGAATAAATTGCGAAAGTGTAAACCACTTGCGAAATGCGAATGTGAATCAAAATTACGAGATATTTAAAAAAAAAAATTCACATCAACTTTCAAGCTTCCAAAACAGTAACTTTCGAATAACTGAATATCAATGCGTTGTATACTCACCTCATTCAACCCTCATATATATATAATAGAGAATGATTGAGTAACGCTCCTGATGTCATCAACAATGAAACTCGCTCCGAGGCATGATAAATTGATAGAACAGTTGGCTCTCTGTTTAAAAACTTTCAAGGGATCACAAAAAATCGTCCTTAAGTAGAAAGCGTCCTTAAATAGAATGCTTTTAACACTATAGTGGGTCATCCGGGACCGTGAAAAGCCGTCGTTAAATAGAGCGTCGTTAAACAGAGAGCCAACTACATGTTTTGGTAATGTTTAATACGCAGGGAAAGGCTTTATTGTGACAAGGCTGAACTCGATCCGGTCACTTAACTGTTTTACAGGTAAGACTATGTCATTTCAGGGGAATGACGAAACGAAAAAATGATCAACAATAAACGCTACCTACTGGAGTTAAGGGTTAATCCACTGTAGTTAGATCTACCATTTCAACTATCAAAATGTCCCCAAACAGGCAATGGCTTCGTTCAAATGTAGAAGCAATTTTCACCCGTCATACCTTAACGGGCGACTTTCTAGTTAATTAAATAAACAGTTTACTGAAAAGCATTTCTCTCTTTAATCTGCAACACTTATGGTCCATTTTAGCTTTTGTTATGTGCAGAACATGTGAAAAGCATAATATCTCCTGTAATTCGAACGCTCTGACAGTCCGAACTCCCCACGTTCCCTATCAGATCGGATTAAGAGGTTCCACTGAACTTAAATTACTTAATCTCGAACTGAAAACTGAAACTTAAGATATTTTCCTTATTTAACGAAGCAACCATTTCCCCCTCGACGAAATCTTTCGCAAAAAAAGGGTTACTGTGTTTCCTTGGTAAAGCAGAGTAATAGAATCATAAGATCCACGGCAAGGCTATTTTCCACAGTTCATCGAACCAACGAAGGCTTCTAGAATGAAGGGGTGAGCAATGGAGTTAAGGTCGCTTGTGGAAACTTTTGTAACGAACCGGTCCATTGCAAGTTTCACAAGCTGTGTGAATGAACTTTCGATTTTATACAAGGTCTTAATTGTTGAAAAAAACATATTGGAGAAAAAAAAGTGAAATATCAAATTGAGTGAAGAATTTTCCTCTATCTTTCGCAAGTCCGTTCCCTTTCATCACTTACCGTTTCAAAATAATAACTTATTGAGATAACCAAAGAGTTGAGTTTATACTCTCCGTTTGGTTTAAGAAACAGCTTCATATTTTATTCAAAAATACTTTCTGTTTAAATTTATTTATTTATTTGTTTTGTTGCCAATTAAAGCTTAAAACGACAAATTTAAATTTTCGATGAATATGTACAATTCCATCATTTCCTATTGACCCTGCACTACCCTAACCAACATTTTTCCCCCAAGAAAACGACAATTACCGAATCAAGTTTTTTACCCTACTTTTTTTTATAACTAGTGGTACCTGCACGGCTTTGCCCGTAATAGAAAAATTAAAAGGTTTTTTGGCTCGCCTGTATATTTACAAATAATGTATGGTGAGTTTTCTCGCCAATTGGCTTGTACCCATGTTACAGTTCCACGTTATGATAATTTCGTATCTCGCCAATTGGCTTGTGCCCATGTTACGGTTCCACGTTATGATAATTTCGTAATTTACTCGTCCATCTAATGATAATTTTGTTCTTAAAATTGGAATAGAAAAAGAACCACATAAAATTTTCGAAAAATCGCTTCGAGGTGCACACCCCCATGCTACAAACTGACTTTGTACCAAATTTCATGAAAATTGGCTGAACGGTCTAGGCCCTATGCGCGTCACAGAGATCCAGACATCCAGACAGAGAGACTTTCAGTTATATTATTAGTAAAGATAAATATTTGTTTTGTTGCCAATTAAAGCTTAAAACGACAAATTTAAATTTTTCGATAAATATGCACAATTTCATCATTTCCTGTTGAACCTGCTCTACCCTAACCAACATTTTTTTCCCCAAGAAAACGACAATTACTTATCAAGTTTTTTACCCTACCTTTTTTTTAATAATTAACTAGAAAATTGCCCCTCAAGGTATGACGGGTGAAAATTGTTTCTACATTTGAACGCAGGAATTGCCTGTTTGTAATATTTCGATAGTGGAAATTTTAGCCCTAACTTCAGTAGATTAACCCTAAATTCCAGTAGATAGCGTTCATCATTGACCACTTTTTCGTTTCTTCATATTCTCCTTAAATCAGTCTTACCAGTAAAACAGTTAAGTAACCTTGCCAAAATAAAGCATTCCTGCATGTCAAACATTATTAAAAAGTATAATCAATTTATCATGCAGTTACGCGACTTTCATTGTTGGTGACTTCAGCGTTACCCGATCAGTGAACTCACTATTATATATATCGCTCATTTGGAGGAAGAGTGCCACAATACGAAGAAATGAAATTTTACAGGAGAAGCGTTTGAAGTTGATCTCTTCAGGCAATTTGCGTTAAGAAAAGTAAGTTTGCTGCGCTCTCCAGTGGTTAATATTCAAATAAAAAATCTGTAATTATTTTCCAAAGAAGATAACGTCCTTTGAAGGCCTTTAAGCGAAGAAAAAAATAAAATTAAATTTTTCGTATTGCGGCACTCTTCTTCCAAACGAGCGATATGAGGATGGTTGTCAACTAAGTGGCTCTTTCCATTGAGCTGACACAGAAACGCAGCAATGGACTTTTTTTGAGTTACACAATCCTCCCCCCTCCTCCCCAGGGACACCCTGATACTAGGCCACAGGAGATCCCTGTGACCATCCTTATTCGGCAAATTTTATCTGACGATTTGGCAAGATTATCATCATTCGGCGAAATTTAGAGTCCCGTTTGGCAAAATTATCATCATGCTGCAAAATTTGGAGTTCCATTTGACAAATTGAGAATTTCCGCCCTCCCAAAAATTTAGGTCCGGGACGCCCCTGCGCTCCTCCCCCCTCCCCCTCCAGAAATCTTGGTTTAATGCCATATTGCTAATCCTCTAGAATGGTAATAGTTTTTATCACGCATAAGATATTGCTAGGATTTGTTTTCCCAGGCATCAGAATACTCTTTGGCATTTTTTGGAGAAGTGAAATTCAGTTTAGAAAACTGAAATGTCGGAAAACACATCAAATTACCCAAGGGAATATTGATTTTGGGGCTGGGGTTTTTGGAACTGATTTTGTACGAATTTGGTCCCCCCAGAGTTCAAATATGAATCAATTTTCTTTGTAAGACATAACATTAAAATATAGGGAAAACGGGTTTAAGTTATATCTATAGATCAAATAAAACATAAAATATAGATTTTTTATTCCTATTGTATTGTACAAATAATCAAAGCCTGATTATCAAACAGGTCAATTAAGCTCTTGACCATGGGTAACTAATTTTTAAGAGCCTCAAAATGACTAAAATTGTAGTAGTCTTAAGAAAATGAAAGAAAATTATGGTATTCTCCCTCATTTATTTCCCTTTTTTTAATTGTACTCTAGTGTGGGATGCTCTTCCCAACAAATATTTTGAACGCGTGGTTAAATACCTCAACACCCCTAAAATGGCCATGCCTGGTTCTCTATTAATGTTAATGTTTATAAAGTTTGACTTCAAGGACCCCTCAAAAATGTTTATTTCGGGTCACCCACTTTACTTATCGGGCCCTGAAAAATACTGTATATGAAGATTCAACTCACCACACATCACGCAAATAGGGGCGAATACAGGATTTCATTTTAGGGGGGGGGGTCATGCTCAAGAACGTAGTCTTACGTACAAAAATTCTCTTCCACGAACAACCCCCCCCCCCCCCCCGTAAAAACTCTTCAAATATACAAACAAAAATCATTGAATTCATAAAAGCTTTTCAAATATACTTACAAAAAGTATCGAAATCATTGATAAAAATCATGTAAAAAGTTTTCTTTTCAAATAACTTTTCAGTTTTAGAATGTAAGCCGAAAATTTTCAGAAATGTCTACTTAAAAGTTTTCGGATCACAAAACCCCTGGTTGATTCAATATTCGTATAATACTCGACAAATATCCATCTTAGATTATAAATTTGCCTGACACTCGACACATTCATCTTGTATGCAGAAAAATAACATCACTTAAAATAATAGTAAACGAGCTGATGTGTGCCTCACGTGACTTAATTTTACTGCAATTTCATGTCATTTTCCAATTATTGGTAATTTTAACGTGATTCAATAGTTTTCTCTCTAAATACCACCAACAGTGGTCAAATTGAAACCAGATTTTTAAAAAAAAAATCGCCAAATTTGTCGCCAAGTTAGCGACAAAACTTGGCGACAAAAAGACTGGCCAAGTGTCCGCCAAATTTTAACACCACTTGAGCTTACATCAAAATTAACAATGATTTCCCCCAAAAAGGGGAAAAAGACCCCCTTAGAAACACCCGAATGCAACCAAAAGGGGAGGCGCACAACTAGACCCCGCTAGGAGTCTACGTACCAAATTTCAACTTTCTAGGACTTACCGTTCTTGAGGTATGCGACATACATACGCACATACATACATACCTACATACAGCCGTCACGAGAAAACTCGTTGTAACCAACTCGGGAATCGTCAAAATGGCTATTTCGCGTGTATATACGTTCTTAGGCACTAATCCACATGTGGTCGAGTCGAAAAGAAACTCAACATTCATTCGGGGGCGAGCAAAATGGAAATTAAGGCCGATTTTTGAGTGAAAATTTTTTCGCGAATACAATACTTCCTTTTTTGTAAAAGGAAGTAAAAATGCGGCGAAAATCTAATTAAAAATTAAATGTTCCATAAATATAATGCAGACTTGATAAATTACTCACCGACTGATTAATTTCAATTGTAGAAAATTGGTGGTTTACGAAGACGTCGCGGTCTCAGAGTCTGATACATAAACTCCAGATTTGTTTCCATCGGTTTTGGATTCATCAGTTGTTTCAACAGTCCAAAAAAACGAGCTGATGTGTGCATCACATGACTTCCTTTTATTCCAATTTAATGTCATTTTCTCATTATTGGCAGTTTTAATGTGATTCAATAGTTTACTCTCTAAATATCACCAATATTGGCCAAATTAAAAGCAGTTTAAAAAAAAAAAATTTTTTTAAATATCACCAAATTTATGCCAAGTTGGCGACAAAACTTGGCGACCTAAAAAACTGGCGATATATCGCCAAGTGTCCGCCAAATTATAACACCACTTGATTTTACATTGCAATTAACAATGATTTCCCCTCAAAAAGGGGCAAAAGACCTCCTTTGGAGCATCCGAATGCAACTAAAAAGGAAGGTGCACAATAAGACCCCACTAGGAGTCTAAGTACCAAATTTCAACTTTCTAGCGCATTCCGTTCTTGAGTTATGCGACATACATACACACATCCGCACATACATTCGTACATACAGACGTCACGAGAAAACTCGTTGTAATTAACTCGGGGATCGTCAAAATGGATATTTCGGGTGTCTGTACGTTCCTAGGCATATATCCACGTGTGGTCGGGGGGAAAAATAAACTCAACATTCATTCGGGGGTGAGAAAAATGGAAATTAAGGCCGATTTTTGAGTGAAATTTTTTTTTGCGAATAGTACTTCCTTTTTTGTAAAAGGAAGTATAAAGAATACTACACTGCTTTGTCACCCGAACGCATCATTGTTTTTGTTATAGGTCAGGGGTTATCAAAATGGGTGCAGCGGCACCCTGGATTGCCGCAAGGAGGCGCGAGGGGTGCCGCGAGTTGTCCATATTTTGAATATGCGTGTATAATTGAAATAGATTAGAGTGCCGATGCCGTTAAGAAATTGTAATTCGTCAAAGTGAGCCGTGAGTCGGAAAAAAAATTGGGAACCCCTGTTCTATGTAGTTCTTTTCTAACAAACACGGCTAGACCTAGCTAGATTCTGCTATGGGGTTTGGAGCAAAATCAGCTCCACCGAAAAAAAAAACAAAACAAAAACAAAAACGTTCCATGAACATGTTAAAAACGAGTCTTATTAAAGTTATGGAAAATATAGTTGTTGTATTATGCATGAAAATTGATCAAAGTAATTTTCATATTGGTAGACAAGGGTGACACCCGGGGCGGAAATTTGTGGTGTCACCCCCCTCCCTCCTCCTACCCACACAAGCGCAAAAAAAAAAAAAAAAAGTTGTAATATTCTACGTAAACATGAAATTCGTAGTTTTCCGAAAAAAACTACATTTGCGTCAAAGCAAAATTTTAAGTGCGTATGGGGACAAATAAATACTATGAATGTTTTTTATATAACTTGCCCCTAGATGCATGTGTGCGTCAAGAGGTCAAAAAAGTGAAAGAGTGTATGAAATTGATGGCCCAGTGATTATACTTCAAACACAGAGAAAGGTAATGAGTTTTAGTTTTTTTGGTATAAGAGGTCACTACTTGGAAGGCTTGCCAGATTTCTGAAATATTCAACCGGGAGCCCGAAATGCCTCCCCCCCCCCTTCCCAGCGTCACTAGTATTCAAAAGGTAACACACCAGTGGCTAAGTTTTTGGAGTGTTTTATAAGGCAGTTTATTCTCAATACTATAAATAAATAGTTACTAACTATGAACCTAAAACAGGGCTAGTGAAAAATGACTTAAGCAGATAAAACTAGAACATTTCACGTATTAGAAAAAAATTTTACAATGTATTTTAGTTGGAAAAAAACACTTTGAATGAGGAACAAAAAAACTGAACAATATTTAGATGTACTTTTTATTTTATAGAAGTTCTTTAGACAGTCTTTTTTGGTTTTAATCTAGTTAAAATCCTCACAAGCGAATCCGGTATTAATTTTACAAGTCAATGTTACGAATGGTAAAGTAATTATCTTAAATAATCCTTTATAGTTAATTATTTGTTGACCTTTTTGGCCATTTGTGATCAAATTTATCTTTTCCGGGACGTGAAGTAAACCGGCCGGGACAACCGGGACTTCGTCTGAAAACCAGGACTGTCCCGGTCAAACCAGGACGTCTGGCAAGCTTACTACTTGGTCTAAGTATTGACGATATAAACCTAATCCTGAGGATACTATTCGCACCATGATGTGGGTTGGAAAATAGGGGTCCGGGGGTTCGCCCCAAAGTTTCACCAAGCGGGAAGTCGCTCGCAAGAGGTGAGTCCGTGTTGCCGAGTAATGGGGTAACGGTTACAAAAGCAACAACAGCATATATTAAGGGCAGGACCTACCTAGAACATTTGCTCTTTTTCTCTGAAGAAAGAAATGATAATAACACTGTGTCTGCATCTCTCTTAATTAAAAATTACACTAAGCAAAATATTAATTTCCGTGAACTTTCTACAGTACACGAATAACATTCCTCAACTCATGCCAAGTAGTTTGGGAAAAAAATGAATGTTGAAGCAATTTTACAAAGTGTCCTCAAAGTGTTCTATTACACCCTAAAAAGGTTTTTAGGCGTCTCGAGATGTCGGGTGAACAAGCGAGGTTAGGAATTAAGCTGTATTTCATCTCATAACCTCGAAGTTAATGAACTCTCTCAAGGAATCTTGATTGCGGCGAAGAGCTACCGCCAAAACGAAACCTTTTTTCACTCTCTCCCCTTGCCAAGTCGAACGATAATAGTTACTCTACCGTGGCGATTTACTACCATCACCACGGCCGCTATTATTGGCAATGTATCATTAAGTTGGCTGGATTGGAACGAAACGCAGGGTAAAAGAAAAAAAGTTTATTTTCTCTCTTTTTATGCTTTTATTTTCAACATTTTCACTTTCGGCTTTACTGGGTTAAAAGTGAGTTACGGTTTCAAAAAACTACGGTTAAAAATAACAATGATACATACATTTATAAAGATATCAGTGGCGTCGCTACGGAAAGGGAGGGGGGCAGGCCGCCCCGGATGACACCCACCTGGGGCTGACACCCAAAGGGGAATTGCAAGTTTTTGAAAAATATGAAGATAAAATGCAATTTTAAGACAGTAAATTAAGAAAAAAAAATCCTGGAGATAAAACCCTCTAACACTCCTTCAAACTCCTCCAATCCTCCAACACTCACCCCACATCATGGAGTGAATATTTTACTCAGGATAAGGTTCATATTGTCAATACTTATACCAGGTGGTGACTTCCTCAAAAACCAAAAACTGAACCCTATTATTAATTTATTTTTGTAGTTTTCCATTGTGTTTGAGATACGTTTGAAATAAAGGGACATTAATTTCACATTTCCTTACTTTTGTGACATCACGACGGCCCTGCACATATGCGTCTAGATCAAGTTGTTTAAAAGCGTTCATAGTTTTTGTTTATTTATTTATTTACTAGCATTCCCGTACCCGGCATTGCTCGGGTAATAGAATTAGCAGGGGTTAACAGTGCTTGGTGCACCTAGTTTCGAAATTCCCCTATAATACTAATTACTTATTACCTATAATTTTTCCTAATTTGGGGAGAATCCCGGGGCCCCTGGACTCCTTACATATATGCCCTTGTCCTTAACCGATCTTTAACTGTTATTAACGATCCTTTTAAAGTATTGATTATCTTTGCAAACTCAGCCATCCACATTTTATTGATATACCTATGTTTAAGATATCCGACTGCGTTCGAAGACATTTTTTTGAAAAATAAACTGGACACTTTTTTAAATGTTATTTTTTAACTACATATGTTTCAAAACTATGAAAAAAATGTAAAAACAAGCTTTTAAAATATTATTTTTTAAAAAAATGGACAAATTTGAAGAAAACTAGCGAGAAAACGTGTCTTACGCTAACAGCTATGGACAAAAGTTGGTTCTAATCACACACAAACCCTTGTAGTAATACATTTGTAAGACATTAATGTGTGTTTTGCTCTAAAAGTTTTATTTTATTTTTTTTAAAGTACTGAAATATAGCCGAACAAAGTTCCTATACTGGTATTTTTTGCGGAAACAAACGCCTTTGTTTAAACTTATCCGCATGAAAATATTACTTAAAAATTAAATTAAGCTTAGCTTTTAGAGGAAAACATCAAGCATATTACAAAGAACTATCTCAGAAAATTTCACATCAATATTCGAATAACTTTTTGAGATATCATTGTTACAGTAGACAGCTTTCTTCAAAAATATCGATCTTCAGAAAACGCGTTTATATGCAACTTCCGTTCAGGAGTTCAGTGTAAGACTCTGTAATAATACAGCTATAACTCCAGTTGTAATTCATGTAGAGTAAAAACTAAGACAATTTTGGAAAGCTAATGAATCAGACTACAAAATGTAATCATAAAAACAATTACGAATATTTCATCGAAAATGTCGATTTTAACGCAGTCGGATACCTTAAGCAAAAACTTCTTTGTATACAACATTTTTAGTTTTTTTTTCTGGTGCTAAAATTATTAAGCTGCTTGATGAACTGACTTTGGAGCAAGCTACATAACATTGGCCGTGTGAAAAAAAGTCTTCTCTTAAATGGATCCCTGCTACTTTTAATGTGCGCCCTTGTGACTTATTAATGGTTATTGCAAAGCAAAGTTTAACAGGAAACTGCACTCTTCTAAATTCAAAAGGATAGTCCGCCTGTGATGATGTTCTTAAAAACTTCGTTTCTAGTTTTGAAAAAATGAAAGCAATAGACAGAAACATTATGATTTGACTTGAGAAAAGCATCGAAGAATCACGTGAGAAACAAAAACAATATCAAATTTATAGTTCGCTATCGACCAAAAGTTGAGATGAAGTATTGAATAATGATTTGAATGGAGGAAAGCCTTCGAAAATAAGGGATTTGAATTTCAATGACAGGTTTTAATTTCGCAGAAATTAATGGGTTTGACTTAATTTCTCCCGAACTAATTGAGATTTCGAAAAATCCTTTCTTTGTGGTTACTTTCGTAATTATGCGGACATGCCTGCCAAATTTCAAGTCTGAAGCTTCAGTGGTTTTGGCTGTGCGTTGATATATATATATATATATATATATGTTATCTCAGGACATTGATTTTTATATATTAAGATTTATTATACATTAGCCACTCAAATGTAGTTGTTTCTGAAAATTGCATGAATTGCATGTTTGCATAGAGCATTAAAACCTTTTTTTTCTGTGAAAGGGGGGAGGGGATGACGCCACAAATTTACGCCCCGGTTGTCACCCATGCTAGGTATGGCACTGTAATTATGTACATATATACAGTAAAACTTGTTAAGTTCTCTACCTGTCTAAGTTGCACTTTTTTCAGGTACAGACTTAGTCCTATACCATTTCAACCAACCTCTATAAGTTGACTACCTGTTTACGTTGGCCACTGAAGTAGCGCATTGTAAGTGATCAACTTACACAAGTTTCACTGTGTAGTAAATAGTGATATGCTTGACATGAGAAAAAGTGAAAACGTACCTTTTCCTGGGGTCGTGTGCTAGTATCTAAACCAAATCAATGCATAATCCTTCCTTTTTGCGGACTGCTCAGAATTAATTCAGGAAGGATTCCGCATTAGTTTGTCTTCTGGTGGAAATACTAGAACAGTGTGCAGACAAATCAATGCGCGATCTAGAAAAAGGAAGGATTGCTTACTGATTCCCCCCCCCCCCCCCCCACTGCTCAAGCGACCAACACGCGATCCCTGGATCGAAATTAACCTTTGGTTTGCGGAGCCAATGTTCTATAGTTCTACCATCTGAGCTAATCAGACACGAACACGATTCCTCATTTTTCGATCAATCCGTGGAAGATGAATTCCTTACAAGATCTTTATAGCATGTTCGTTAGAAGATCTTAAGGGCCCCTTTTTGGTGTGTTGGTGGTGGCCCCCTTTTAAGCTTGAAATTAATGAACTTGAATACATTAATAAAAATAAGTAATACAGTGGCCGTCGCTTATATGAATCAAGTTTGTTCTGAACAGTTTTGATTCCATAAAGCTGCTGATTCAATAAAGCGGCTAATCCAATAAAACTGAATTTTGAAGTGTTTTTGACAGTTTGATATATTAAAGCGTTTAATTTAATGAACCACTGATTCAATTAACCGGTGTGTCTGCTGCATATATTTTTTTATATAAATCACCTCATAAAGACTGCGTCATGTTTTAATGGGGTTGTTTCCTTCAGTCAAAAGTACTACTTTTAGTCCCTGAAGTTGATAGAATAAGCAAAAAAATAATAATAGAGCCAGAAAAAAAATAATAATTTTCCCAGCAGTTATTTTTTTGTTATTTTTTTTTAATTTCCGATTTTGGAAATAAGGCATGACCTTTGTGACGTCACAAGTGATGTACTTTGGCGCGCTACTATATTGCCGCGCTAAATGTTTACACTTTGCAGTCAATCGCGTTGCCAAGTTATGATAATTTGCGCTGTGTGCTAATGGCCTCAATGTATGGCATTTCATCACTTGTGATGCCATGTGCAGAAGCGTAAAAAATGAATTTCAATCTGCGCACCGATTAAATTAATTGTTTAAAAAATATTAAACTTTGTCAAATTGTTTAAAAAACGTTCAAGTCCTATGTTTTTAAGCATGGTCTTTCAGAAAAAATGCTCTTAAAATTTCGTAAACATTCCCATTGCCATGTGCTGGTGATCACTAGTTTGTCCCTTCAAGGTACCAGGCATGTCATTTACCTTACTCGGCATTCCATTTACCCTACTCCCTTCTGAAACAACCCCATTGCCTTGTGAATGGTGATCACTAATATGTCCGTTCAAGCTACCAGACATGTCTGTTACCCCACTGCCAGGCATGTCATTTAGGGACACGAGGGAAGGGCAGGGCCCAATTTCCCAACAGGCAGAATAGGCAGCTGCCTAGGGCGGCAAATTTTGTTTTAACCACTTTAAAAAAAAAAAAAAAAACTCTTGAAATGAACTAGCATTATTTCATTTTCCATAGTGACATCCTTTTCTTGTAATTTAATAATGTTTACCTTCATTCATCTTATGAAACTGAATATTTTTTAAGCATGTTAATAGATGTGTGTAAAACAATAAGTGTGAAGACGAAAAGCGGTGTCGATTGTAGAAAAGCAATTTGACCTGAAGCTCCAACAAGATTGGAGTTTGACTAAGATATTTAGTGTCATGGTAAAGTTTATTCAATTGTGGTTTCTTCAATGATTGACGTGTATTTTCTCTTCTACATTGTTAATGTTTAAAAACTATTCTGTTAATAGCATTAAGTCTGGGCGGCAAATGAAAATGAGTGAGGAGCGAAAAAGGCTGAATGATTTTAAATGAAGAAAACATGCTTAGTTAAAAACCGATGAACAAAAAGTCTTCAAAAAGTTTTTAAAAAGTGAGACATATTTTTCTAATGGGCAGTTTTCTGAAGCAAAATGTTGTGACTTTTTGGAATGTAATCAGTTACAATTTACAATTGAAATATCATCGAGCAATGAGGTAAGTAAAGTGAGTGAATGTAATAACGCAGAAAAAGTTAATTAAATCGTTGATTCATAGATGAAAACAATTCTCAATTTGCCGAATGATAAAATACGAGCATTCACGAATATTATACATTCATAACACCTAATCGGAAGGAGCGTTAAGCATCATGAATACACAATTTTAAAAATTTTAAGAAAGAAAAACAGAATCTCAATGCTGCAATTTTGTCTCCTAATTTGTCAAATAAGGAATTTTTTGGGAGATCACAGAGACCTTCCATCGGGACATCCCTGAATATAAAATGCCATAATTTCTTCATAAGCTTGACAGTTTAAATTTCGGGAACACTATTTTTTGAGGGGTTTTTTTTCTGAGGGGGGGGGGTCGATTTCATATCTGCCTAGGGGCGGCGTGGAGCTAAATTTGGCTCTGCGGAAGGGATATCAATTAAACTTTGGTTTTAAGAAATTATTGTTTTTACATGCAAGTGGAGGTGCTTTTTACTGATTTTCGGTGTCGTTTGCATTGAGTATACACCCTTGCCCCACTGCCGTGGAAATTTTCGAAATGACGGTCTCGCCTATCGCTTCTGCCTCCAACAAAAAATTAAAAGATAAGAGAAAAGGAAAAAAAACTGCTTTCGTTCATGTGTGTCATAAAAGAAGCGTTGCTTCCGAAAACGCAAAGAACCAACTTGTAAATGTGATGTTATACCACGATGTAATTTCTAAGAACATTAAATCCAAACAAAAGACTGCCTTTCGCTTTTTTTTCCCTACTGAAACTTCATTATTTTTTTACGGCTAGAGTGGCAACCCTGTAATCCGAAAGAGAGAGTATTAAAGAAGCTTCCAGTCCCATATAGCAACAAGCAGACGACACCACAAACACTTCTCGCTCTACTTACTAGGTCAAAGGCTTTTAGTGTGTTAAAAATTTGCTTGTATTTTGCTTCGCAACATTTTCCGACTTTTATCTCACTTTTTCCTACATTTAATCTGAAATCTCATCAGACCTTCACCTGAATTAGTCCTACAACACAGCACAACGAACGATAATCGGGACAACATACTCTGGCGGGAGTCACGGACGCAGTGATAAGCCAGGATTAAACATTCTCCCGGCGAGGTGCTGGCCCAAAGTGAGAGTGAACGGGAGATGTTCAACCTCGATTTAAATAAAAAGAAAAAATCCGAAGAGAATGGAATGGGATAAGGGAGAAATAGTTGTCCTAAATGTGTAACACTTGGCGCGAATGCAGTTCTTATTGTTATCAGGTGTTAATATTCTACACAAGGCCGATATGAGGTCACGTGAGGTCACTGTGACTTCCCAAAAATTTCATTGTTCGAAAAATTTTGTCTGACAGTTCGGCAAAGATTGGAGATCTATTCGGCAAAATTTATCATCATTCGGCGAAATTTTGGAGTTCCATTCGGTAAAATTTGGAGAAACGTTCTGCAAATTGAGAATTTCTGCTCTGCCAAAAATTTTAAGTTCGAAGCTCCTTTAGTTCTAAAGATAGGGCGAAACTGGAAATCATACGTTGCAAATGAAATTGAACTGTAATGATTCTTGGTAAAATTTCAAACTTATGAAAATATAAATCATATTCTTGTTCAAAAAAATCTTCCCCTTAATGTGTAAAATGACATTATCAAGCAAAGAAGTTCCTTGACTACAATTTTTTTTTATTACTATAAAAGCACCCAGTCGTAATGGCGAAAATATAACCCTCAGTGAAATATTTTTTTCTTTCGTCTTTCTGTTCTATTCACATAAAATTCGTGAGCTCGCGAAATTGCCAATATCTTCAATTTTTTTCGAAAATAAGTACTTTTACAGTATTAGAAAATCGATCTCTTTCTATTTTCTCCTCAAAGTTAAGGCTAGAGCATAATTTGTACCAGTATCTGTATAAAAGTTCAGTGCAAAACCAAAAATTATGTAAGAGCTTCATACTTCTTCTGTATTGTCTATTTTAGTGTTGTAAAGGGTGTTTTTTTTTTAGAGGTACAGAACTTTAAGTCGGGAAGACTGTTTGAACTGTGGGCCATTTTGAAAGTTGTCACTTGTTTTGTGTTTACCGACTTACGCGAGGGATGCGTTCCAAGACTCCTCGCGCTAGTCGAAATTTCGCGTTGTGGCGAAGGGTGTGTGTAAAAACTTTTATAAATATACCCAATTATTTTAAACGCATGTAAACACCACCTAAAACTGTTTAAAATCATTTATCAACTATACATTACTGTTTCTTACATAAAAAACTGAATTTTTATTTGTATTAAAAAAAAACCCCGTTTTATTCAACCCAAAATACTGCTACGATGCACAAAATCAATGATCAATGGGAAAGAAAGAAAAAAGTAAACCAGTATGGTACGTACAGTATGTAGTAAGAAAAACAAAAGCACTGTAGTGGTAATGTATAGTAGATCCAGTAATGATATTTGTAACATAAAAAAGTGAAGATGATAATGATTTATGCGACGTGATCAAACTGTTATTCTTATATATTTTTAAGTAAACAATACAGTTGCTTCCCTACTATTTTTATAATGTTTCCACCTATGGAAACACCCCTCTTCCTGGTTTCTTAAATTCACAATACCAGAGCAGCTTCCATTTTCATAATTTTTGCATTTTCCTTAGATTCTACTCAGTGAACTTTTACGAATTTCCTTTTCTTGACTTTTAACTGTACATATGGAAGATTCACTCATACCTAACTGTCGTGCTACCTTCAACGCATTTTATAGTTGTTCATGCACATAACCTTTAGCTTTTCTTTAATTGTCAGAAACTTTCTCTTTTTCTTTCATCTTCACAAACTTTAGATCAAACGGCGCTCTTAGGGGTCGTTATAGTTCATCAGCATTCACGTTTAGAATGAAAAAAATAAATGGAAAATGAGGAGTATTTGTATAAGCGATGTTCAGACTAGTACGATGTGGGAACTTCCGCCCTCTGTGATGCTAAAGGGATGAAGGTCCATTCACGAAATTTTTTCTTTAGTAGCCAGTAACAAAGCCGATACTTACATACCGCAATTCCCTTCCGAAAATTTTCATGTTGCAGGCGTGGAATTCACGTTAGATCTAAAATTCTTTACTGGGGAAAAAATCGCGATATAGCCATTTCGCGTAAGTCGGATCGCGTTGTAGCGGGAGTCGACTGTTGTTTGGTATGCCATTTTATCATGAATAGACAACAGGACGGTGCAACATGCCACACAGCTCGTGTCACAATTGATTTATTGATAGAAACTTTCGGTGAACGAATAATTTCGCTTAATGGACCCATGAATTGACCTGCAAGATCATGCGATTTAACAACGCTGGACTATTTTTTGTGGGGCTGTGTGAAGTCTCAGGTTTACACCGATAAGCCACAGACGATTGACGCCTTGGACGAGAACATTCGCCACATATCACTCACATAAGGCCCCCATTGCTGCAAAAAGTGATAGAAAATTGGACTCCCCGACTAGACTTTCTCCAAGCCAGCCGAAGTGGTCATATACCAGAAATCACATTTAAATAAAAATGGCAAAAGAATCATCTTTCGAATAAAGCCAAACTCATGGCGATTTACATGATTTAACGGTGTTTTATTTGAACCTAAAGTTCTATACTTCTAAAAAAACACCCTTTATGTAAAGTTGTATGAAAGTTCCTGTACAGTAACTCTCTACAAATGTTAGCAGTACAATTTGTTTATTGAGTTTTTGTCATTGAAAGTAGT
The DNA here is from genome assembly GCF_026930045.1 of Uloborus diversus. Lineage (NCBI taxonomy): Eukaryota > Metazoa > Arthropoda > Arachnida > Araneae > Uloboridae > Uloborus > Uloborus diversus. The sequence continues at coordinate 85,818,633 of NC_072737.1, read as the reverse complement.
CGATGGCTCCGAAAAGGAAAAAAAATCTCTTTCTCCGCATGATTAATCAAAAATACGATGATTTATGTCGTAACTCAGAGTCAAAAAACGCTTGTAATTGTCACGAACTTTCCTTTTCTTTCTGTTATTTGATGATTTTTTAATCTTTCTTTTTCTTTTCTTTTTTTTTTCTTTTTTTTTTCGCATTAAAGGTGTATCCTCGAAATTAAAAGTACAAGATAATATTATTTCCTACAAATTTCCTATGAATATGGCCATTTTCTATTTTTCATAATTTAATACAAAATGTGCGCATGAATTCATTCAAACCACAATTGATAAAATTGGTGATTTTATATTCATTTGAGAGCCATAAAAGAGTCAAAGATAAAATGCACTTAATAGTAATTTTAAACGGAGAAACAAGGAATAAAACAACAAATGAAACATAAAGAATCGAGCTTCAAAATTATAGTATACTAGAAGTATCCGCACGGCGATGCCAGTGCTAAGCATTTAAATAACGTTTCTTAAATAAATAAAATTCCACTACCTCTCCATTTCCCCCTTTTGATGTAAAAATACTATTTTTTTTTCATCTAAAATGCGTAAACACTCTTTTAAAAAAAATACGTAAACGTTTCTTCGCAAATAATTTGAAAACACATTAAATTATACTAACAGTTGCTTTCAAACACAAAATAATCCACCAACTCTATTGTTTATATATATATATATATATATATATATATATATATATATATATATATATATATATATATATATATATATATATATATATATATATATATATATATATATATATATATATATATATATATATATATATATATATATATATGCCTAGCTTACCAAGCGACTTCACTACTGTAACACAGCCGACAAGTGATCCGATTTTTTTAACAAAACGTTTAAAAGAATATCTCTCCCCTCCCTCAGCAGAAAAACAAAGTAATTAAAAAACACAGTACGTCTAGAACAAAAGAGAAATCTTGCTCCACCATTTCCGAATGAAAAAGAATTTAATTATCGAAAAATTACCGTTTGAGAAAAACGTAATTTTATAATTAGAGGAATGTGGGGCAAAGTGAAATTTTTACTCTGCTTTTAGCACCACCTATCTGGTAATATTTTAACTGTGTAGTAGTAGCACGTGCAGTCTATTCTATTCCAATCAGGACAAATATATCACCAAAAATAAAAGCATATGATAATACAGGCAATTTTCAAAAATTGTTACTCATATTGTAATATTTTGTTGCAAGTCAAAAATTATTTTGGTTGTTATAAAATGATAATGTTCTTGTTGTTATAATTTTAAATATTAATTGATTCCTTCTAATATTCGATGGAGTGTTTATTTAGTTAATATTGAGCTTACTTTTATTTAAATATTTTGTGCAATTAGTCAAGTACAAGCGGGGCAAAGTGGATGGGGCAAACTGAATTTGTTTATTTTGTTTATTCACTCAATCATCTTCTAAATCACTTACGTATTCATTTATTAATTAATTCATTTACATTCCTTCATTTAGTTATTCACTTATTTATTCATTTATTCTCTTTTACTCACTCATTCATTTTTCTCCATATATTAATTTATTTATTGATTAAATTATTCGTTTATTGTTTTAGTATCTTTTCTTGTATTCATTCAACCTTTTATTTTTTGATTCATTAGATCAAAAGTATTTTTTTACAACCGAATAGAAAATATTTCAGTTGAAATATATTTTAATTTTCACTTTGCCCCATAAGAAAAAAAAAGTGAAATTTTTCCTTTTTTTTTCTTAAGACGAAAATTTATTGCCAAAAATATTAAATTATTACTATTATGTTTCATTGTTTTTGGCAACCGGAAATGAAACGCAGACATTATAACTGCTACTGTAACTGAAAAATAGTCTATAAACTGAAAAAGTCTTTAGTTAAAAAGAAGAATTTGTTATTGAGTGTATGGAACGCAATAGCAAGTTTTGGGAATAAACAACAGTAAACAGTCGTTGTTCTACTGCACAACGCATGGTCTTCTAATAATAAAATTATTCAACCTTCTCTAAACTAATAAAAAGAGACTATTTTTTTATTAATTAATTTGTGGGAACTGATTAATTTATTAAACAATTTGTGAGGCAATAAAATTAGACCAACACACAGTTTTTAAAAAAAAATTAAACCAAATATGTATGACTCAAACTTCATATAAATGTATTTTTCTTTCAAACAAATAGACTTTCTTTTGTACCCAAGTCTTTTTTCAACCCTGGTTAGTTATAAATGATTTTTTATAGGTAAAACAAGCTTGGAGCAAACCCAAAGTAACCCAAACGCAAAGGTAACATTGGCACAATTTTGAAAAATTCAAAAGAGTAACAACACTTTCGGAAAAAAATGACTATTCAAAAATTTAATTAAGAGTACTATAGATGTATAGAAAGGTTACAACCGTTTAGGAATAGAAAGAGTAACAAAATTATTGGGAAAATATTAAAAATGTTTTGAAATGTGGGCCAAAGTAGCCCGCTCTCACGGCATTCCCCTTTAAAAGGAAAAGTGTTCATGTCATTTTGCACAAAACGTTTTGAACATATCCCAATTATTTTTCTGGAGTCGGAACTATTCCTGTTGTGCATTTTTTACGGGTTTTAAAATGCCACATAATTTCAAAAACACTAAAACAAATTTCTACTCTATATTGGTAAATTTATTTTTTAAATAATTCGTTATAAAATCTAATTTTAACGTTCACAATTTTAAGAAAAATGCTTCTAGGTGAACATTACAATGTTTCGATTAATTTTTGTATCAGAAATCAGGAAAGCCTTATTGAATGAGTTTATACCTTAGCGATATATTCAGACATGATGGTATTGCTTTTTCAAGCTTCCAAGTGCAATCAGTTCTTGTTACAGATACCACAAGAAAATTCAGAAACTTTCACCGCAACGTTCCGGGATCTCAGGGGCTTCCGCCAGTTTGTGTGAAAATCTTCCTTGCGAAAAGGTTTCCTCAATTGCTGCAAACCATGAATGCAGACTTCTCACTGCTTCGAAAAATATTTTTTACTACGAGTACGAGTGTCAAAATATGCTCCGTGTTTTTTTTTTTTTTTTTTTCCTTCATCTCAATTATGGTCCGTCCATTTTGACTGAACTCCAAATAAGGGTGACATAAAAGGGATAGCTTTGCACGAATAACAGGCAAATAAAGGCAGGTCTTTGCTGTCAGTTCTGCATTAGCTTTGGTGAAATTTGCAAAAATGCTTTAGCTCTCCTGAAAAGTTAGTGCCTCAAAGCCAAAAAGACTCAAGTCACATTACGATAATTTTACAGGAGAAAGGGTAAATTTTTTCTGGTACATGCAAAGGATGGGACGCGCTCTTTTAACCCTCGTAAAAAAATTGAAAAATATATATATTTTTTTTTAAGAACGACGTTCACATGCGGCTCGATGCGGAATAGGCTTTTTCATACAATGCCCTAATAAACGGGAAATCGCAATTTTTGGACTGGTTCTTCTGACTCTGACATACAGAAATAAGGATGGTGTCATGCTGTTGCTATAACCATCTGTAAGTTTTCTTGGAACGTTCCTGACTTATTCCAAAAACATGATTGACTTTTATTGGGAGAGTTTCTGAATTCTTCAGAAAGATTCCAGATTAATTTCAAGAAGTTGCTTCACTTTTAGGAAGAAACTTTCCTGATTTTTGCCAGTTATGTTACTGGCAGAATTCAGGCACATTAGCTGCCTCGTTATTTTCTAGGCACGTTTCTAATTTCTTTCTTTTTTTACCAATGCATTTATTTTTTTTTTCTGGTGCATTATTCTTTTTTCAGTGCATTGATTCTTTTTTTCCATTCATTGATTCCTTTTTTCAGTGCATTGATTCCTTTTTTCAGTGCATTAATTCTTTTTTCGGTGCATTGATTTTTTTTTAGTGCACTTTTTTTTCGGTACATTGATTCTTTTTTTCCCGTGTGCATTGATTCTCTCTCTCTTTTTTCCTAAAAGTAAGCTACACGGGTCGTTGTTTGTTTTTCTCAAAGAACAGTACTGTATCAAAACTTATTTTTCTTTACTGTATTAGATTTCATTAATTCCCTTTATAATTAAACAGCATAATATTTGAAAGTTTTCTTTCTTTACATAATTAGAAAACTTATTGTTAATGATCGTTCAGAGAATTAAATTTGATTAAGTATAACACGAGTTCAATTGCGTACGCTCAGAGAATTATTCTGTCAGCCTCATTGTATTGTTGAAAAATCTAGGTTTCATTTCAATAAGTAGACGTTTACGACAGCATCAATCCACATCACAGCTTAGTAAATTACAGAACGTTTGTCACACTGCTAAAATTCATTGCGCGATGATCGTTGCAAACGATCCCTTATTATCCCGAATACGGGCAAGCCTTGCGTCCATCATATTAAAGAAGACAAAGGAATAAAACCTGTGTCGAAACAGGTATCAGATGTTCAATAGAAATAACTTTCGTCAACTTTCCCGCGCGTTGCATAAGGTTCGAGATCAAACGACTTTCTCCGCGGTGAATGAATGCACACCAATAAAATAAATAAACAAATAAATAATCGTCAGTCAAGCGCTGTATGGACGATGAATTTGAAGGAGCCAATCTCGTTCCTGCTTCTGTCGTGACGTAAGGCGATTGGATAGAATTGTGTCAATGCCAAATACAAGACGAAATTTTGATTTTTCTTTCTTTATTACACATCGAGATTTCTTTCAGAGGGAAAAAAAGAGTTCTTCACGCTTTTCAAAAGTGGCACAAGGATAAAGATGAATAAAATTCAGTGAGTGAAATTGATTTACGTGAAAATTTTGGCATTCGGCTGTAAGTATACGTGACCGTCAGTAAGATAAAAGCTCAATTTCATGATAAAGACTCCGAAAAATTATGTTTGGAGTGTCCTAGATTCACCCCCTTTTCCAAAGCACCGACGAAAAAAAATTGTGTTTCGAAATTTTATCATCTCATGGATTTTTGATGAAAACGAAGTAACTCTGAAACGACATCAATTGCTTAAGAACTTATCAAAACAAAGCAGACTCATATTTAAAAAATTTTTATTCGAGCCCAGAAGAAAGGGGTCGCATAATAGTCACGTTGTCTTGTCAGCGAGTGTTTTTGTCGACGACAATAAATATTTTCTTAGAGTTAAAAGTAACTTAAGCCTGCAAGGCAGGAAATATTTTCAAATATCAATTTAAAACATAGCTTTTTAAAATGAATTTGTACAGGGGTGTCCATCCTTCCCAAGTTCAATAACGCAATATTTTCTCAACCCTCTTTCCTTTTTTTATTTTTTTTAGCGCTCCTTTTTTAATTATTTATTTTTTTTAAATATTTTTATTTTTTTATTTATTTATTTTTAACTATTATCGTTATTATTATTTTATTAGAAAAGTTCTGTGCTACACCAATGACATAAACACACACACATAAACTAAAAAAAATAATGAAATAAAATATAAATAGAATAAAATAAAGTAAAATAAATAATTTAAATTAAAAATAAATCAATACATAAATTTAAATTAAAAAAATTAAAAAAAAATCCCCCTCAAAATTTTTGATGGCACAACTTGCGCCATAACGAAAGAAAAAAAATCAAGATGATTACTCAGACCGTGATTTCAAAATTGTTTTAGGGGAGGGCAAAGAGTGGGTAATCAATATGTATATTACCTACAAAAACAGGGGTGCCCTTCCCCAAATACCACAAAGACCCCTCACAATTGTTAACCCTCCTCCGCTTCCAAAAAAGAAAAAATACCCCTTGAAACACCCCCTAAAAATTTCAATGGTGCCGTCTGCGCCCTGACCTCCCCCCCCCCGGTGGGCACCCCTGACAAAAGAAAAAACTCAGCAAAACTTATACATACACCATCATGTCATGAGCAGTTAAATTAATTATTCATATATTTGTTAATCATAGAAAGTTCCATCTAGAACTAAACCAGGCTTCTTACTGGTGTAACAACATTGATTTTTTAACAACGAATCAATATTTAGCACTGAGTTTCCGCCTTTTAGCCAGGGCTACAATTAATTGAGTAGTAACTTTGAATTAAGCAACATATTTCGTGTTTAGAATGAGAGTAACATCAGTCATCCTAACATAGATTCAAGTTTTTAGCAGTAAGTTACCACCCCTAAGCCAGGGCTACGGCAGAACTACATGAAATTTACCGGACAGCCCGGTTATCACATCGAGAGACTGCAGTTTCGGTCTTATTAGAACTCATCAGTCTAGATTAGTGAATAACAGAACTGGAGACAGATGTTATCTCACTGAAGCTGAGAGTGCCAACGAACTGGTAGATAAAGTATAGCTCATTTATTCACTTATCCAGACTGATGAGTTCTACTAAGAATGAAACTGCAGTATCTGAATGTGATAATCGGTCTGTCTGGTAAATTTCATGTAGCCAATCAATATTCTCTCAGTTAGATAAGGTTGCATATTATTTCAAACGTATGCTTTCAACATTTAAGTCTGATTTTAAAAAATGAAATAGGCCACTCTGGTCTAAATAAAACTTACTTTATCGTAATAGATACAGCAAGTGCATTTTCTCAAACTGTTAGGGATTAGGTTTCGGTAAATTTCAACCATTAATGAACTTTTGCATTGGGAACATTTTATTTTTAACATTTTTGCCTATCATATTCAAGCGTAAAATTTTATGAGAAACAAATGGAAAAACAGCATTACCAAAAAAAAAGTAAGAAAGAAAAAGGATCACATTTCTTTATCGTAAAATTTAACATCTTCATAGGTAAAATATAAAGAAAGAATGGAAGCAGCCAACAGTTTAGTTTTTCTATTATTATTATTATTATTATTTTGGATCTCTTATAAAATAAAAGTAATACAATAAAAATAAATAACAAAAAGGAAAAGACATCTAACTAAATAAATTTTATCAAAAATTAAATCTCTTGCAGCTCTTTCTTTTGAGTAAAACTAAAATGCCCCCCCCCCTCCTTTTTTGCTTTGTTTTTTCCCGTTGCCGAAAACTAATTAAAATATTATAAAAAATACTTCTTTTTTTCTTTTAAATTTCCATCTAAGTAAATGCGTTTTATCAAAAATAAAATGGTTCGCTGCTATTTCTTTGGGGGAAAAAATAAATGCTTCATATTTGCTTTTTTTCCATTGCCAAATGTCACAAGTTGAATTGAAACTAGAAGATGAAAGTTGAAAAAAAAGGCACCTCAGTAATAAAATATTAACAATTTAAATGCATAATACTTTACATTGTAGTAGTATAGTGTTATTTTGTAGTATTCTACGCGAAACAGCATCACTATTTGTTTTTGTGTCATTATTTTTTATATTACTTCCGTAAACAAAGAACTGAAAATGTACTCGGAATCTCAGATTTGTTTTCAATTTGTCAGAATTTAAAAATAGTTTTTAAGGTCATTGCTTTTCTTCAAAATAAAAAATTTGGATTTCTTCGATATACGCCAAATGTGAAAGATTTTGAATTAATATTCAAAAAATATTTTCAATTTAATCAAATCCAGAAACGCTCTATAAACTTATCATACGTCAATGTTAAACATGGTCGATTTTTCCCGTTATGAATCTCTGTAAAACTGTCTTTCCCGCGTCGGTTCGCAGCAGTTAGGAGATGTTATTTTTCCACTGCTCTCCCGCCCGGAAGCTCTCTCCCTTCGCAACGGCACCGGCTCTCCTCACTCGAATGCTTCACTAGGGTGGTTCAAAAATGCATGTAAAAAAGTTTCTCCCAGATCAGGGGTGCCCACAGGGGGGCGGGATTATGGCGCAATTTAGTTGCGCCACCAAAATGGGGGGGGATTTTTTATTTTCTTTTAAATTCATTTATTTAAATTTATTTATTTATTTTTCTATTTAAATTTTTTATTTTATTTTGTTCTGTATACATTTTATTTCATTTATTTATTTGGTTTGCGCGTGCGTATGTCATTAGTGTAGCACAGAATTGTTCTAATAAAATAATAATAGTTAGAAACAAATAAAAAAATGAAAATATAGAAAATATTTAAAACAATAAAGAAATAAAAAATATTTAAAAAATTAATTAAAAAAAAGAAACATAAAAAATAAAAAAAGGAAGAGCGTTGAGAATTTGGGGGGGGGGGGAATTGTTCCATTGAACTTGGGGGGGATGGGCACCCCTGTCCCTGATAACTGGACATCCTCACTATTTTTAGACTTGTGGATAGTAATATAATGGAAGAATTTTAACTTCATATTTCAGCTGAAAGAGGGTGCTTAACCCCCTCCTGCAAACTTCATAAATATGGGGAGGTTGGTTAACAAAATACATTGAACTGATAAAACAATGCTACACATTATCATATGCACCAGTATTATGCATATACATTGCAATAAAATAATTATTTAAAAAAAAACAGCCAGGAAATTAAATGTTTCTAAATTTGTGTCATTTTCTATGCTTTGGCTAGTGTTAAATTAAGGCTAGTGTTAAATTAAGGCTAGTGTTAAATTTGAGCACCCTCTTAAAATTTGAGTAAGAAGTTAAAGCTTTTACAGAAAAATGCTATTAGTTAGTCTAAAAAAATAGGTGGTGTCCTGGACTCTAGCTGAAAAAAGTTTTTTTGAACCGAACTAGGCTTCACTCTTACATTTTATTTTTTTTTTACCTAAAAACAGCCAGGAAATTAAATGTTTCTAAATTTGTGACATTTTCGATGTTGCCGCTAATGTTAAATTAAGGGGCCATTGAGCACCCTCTTAAAATTTGAGTAAGAAGCTAAAACTTTTACAGAATAATACTTTTAGTTACTCTATAAAAATAGGGGGTGTTTTGGACTCTAGCTGAAAAAAAGTTTTGTTGAACCACCCTAGGCTTCACTCTTACATTTTATTTTTGATACTTTTGAGCGTTGCATTTAGTTTTTTTTTTTTTTTCAAACTGATTTCAAACTCCAACAAAAACGTAATGATTCTGAAAATTTGAAAGACCCATCCGCACCAATCCAGGGAATGGACTCCCCAAACCAGTACACAAGCGCAAAGAGGTTTTTTTTTTCTTTTTTCATTTTTTTACATAAAAAGATAAAAATAAAAACGGGACAGGAGGCTTCATATCCTGTAAAAATATCACTTAAAACAGCAAGAAGTTCCTTCCAGAACTAATCGAGCCTACTTTTAAGTGAACCAACATCGACCTTCTAGTATCTGATCAATATTCTCTTAATTAGCTAAGATTGAAAATTATGTCAAACATACCTTTTTAACATTTTAAGCTGATTTTTAAAAACGAAATATGCCTCTCTCATCTGATGAAATAGGGACGTAAAAATGAATAAACAAACAAATAAAGTAGTAGCTCCTTTCAAGCAATGTATATTTTTTTTCCATATATGTAAGCTAGTATATTTTTTTCCATAAAGAAAATTCTTCATCCGTTTACAAAAAAAAAAAAAAAAAAAAAAAAGTTTCAAAATAATCAACCCATCAAAATAAATGCATTTTATCCCAAATAATTGTTTGTAGCTCTTCTGGATCTGGATGGGAATCGGATTTTTTTCCTCGCTGCGAAAACTAAAAAATAAATAAACAACCGTACTTCAGAAAATAAATAAATAGATTAAAAAAACCCTCCTCTGATTTTTTTTTAATTAATAAATAATCGTCTACATAGCTCTTTCTTTCTGTTAAAAAAATAAAGAACTCTGAATTTAACTTTATTTTCCGTTTCCAAAAATAAAGTAAACAAATTGAAAAACTTCAAAAATTAAAAAAAAAAATCTCTACAATCAGTAATTAACAGTAAAAATCAAGTCATAGCAGTCGGAGTCGAAATTTAACTGATTTTTCTGTAAAGGAGTCGGAGTCGGTCATTTTCCCTCCGAGGCTGCATTTATGCCATGGCTGCGGCCGGCCGCAGTCGGAGTCGTGGATTTAGAGTCGGACTGATTTTGGGGTATAGGAGTCGGAAGTCGAAGGCCTTAAAATTCTAGGAATCGATGTCGGAGCCAGGAGTTGTCATTTTCCCGCTCCACAGCCCTATAGTAAAAACATTTAGGCTTTGAATTCATTTCATTTTGATGATGTCACATTTATCTCTGGCTTAAGTCAAATAAATAAATAAAATATTTTTTCGCGTTTTCATTGATGTTAAAAACATTTGAAATGTTCAAATATTATCCTTAAAATAGAGTTAAATCAAAAAATCTTTTCTATACATGTTTTTCATCAAGAGCTTTTCCAATAAAGTTTCCTCAAAGCAAATTCGCCTTTAAGTTCGAGATCTATGTTGACCTCAAATTTCCCCGCAGGTGCTAATGTTAAATTTTTTTTTTTTTTTGAACTGTTCAAAATTGAACAAAAATTATTCAAGTCAAACATTTAAGTATCAGAAGGAGGTGTCCTCGCCGATATCTTTCGAACAAGAAAATTCTTTCAAACCAGACTATTCACTCAAAGTTATTAGGAGGAGGGCAGACAGACCGACAAACACATATTTTCCCCAACTTAAAAACCTACTTTCCAATTTTAATTTTTCACTATTTTATTAGTTTTTTTTTTTTTTTTTTTTTTTTTGCATTTGAAAGGTGCATTATACCTTTTCTCACGCTGTTTTCGTCTTTATTTTACTTTTACGAGAAGCTAAGCTAAAAAAAAGTTTATTTAAAAAAAAAAGAAGTTCACGCGCTGTTTGATGTACTCTATATGACAATTTTATTTTTTCAAAACGTTTGGACAAAACATGAATTAAAAGTAAGTTTTTCATTGTGAGTTTCAGTAGACCAATTTAGTTTCTGAAGTGTGGGGTTAGGCACAGTTCATAGAAAACTGAGTTTGAGAACTGAGGTGTATTTGTTCTGTACTTCTGTGCTTAAAATTTACATGATGTTGCTAATATTTTTGGTACTACACGATTCTTGAAGAATGTGATATAATAATTATATTGTTACAAATTCTGTAAATAGTAATTATTTTTTTGATTAATTTGTCGTAATCTAGCTAAATTCGGTGTTTATTAAATTATCGAAAGATCGTCCTTTCAAGAAAGTTGGAAGTCACACCGGATCCGTTACAATATTATTGAACACACTAGTTTACTGATGCTTATTGCATCGTCCTACTATCATTACTTGACTTTAAAAGATATGTAATGAATTTTTTTTAATGTACCTAGATATTTTGCAACCAGTCAATATTTGATGGCAACTTGCATTGTCATACGCTATCACTTTGATCACTTATACAAATTTATTACATGTTGCAGATATGATAATACATATTTTAAGGTACCGCCAAATTGACCTAATTTGATTAACTCCCTATACTGTATACAAGAGAGGGGGAGCATCAAATAAAGTTTGTGTCCCTGAGTACAAGGAAGTCATTTTGCAGTCCACATCACTATTTCAAGAAAACAGAAGTAATGTTGAAAAGTTGAATTTAAAATACAGTGGACCCTCGTTTTACTCGGGTTCATTTTACGCAGTTTCGATACTACGCGGTTTAAGATTTGACACCTTTATTTTATTTTACGCGGATGAATTTCGGCTTTACGCGGATGCGGCAATGCAAACAGATAAAATTCTCCCCTCTTTCAATATCCAAACCAAGATTGCAGATTACGCGTAATCAACTGCATTTTGGTGTGCTAATAATAGAATTTAGGCCACTTTATGCGATTGGTCCCAGAACTCTTTCCAGAAGTAAAGTTATGAAACTAACACATCTCAAAACTCACTAGAAGAAGAGCTTTTAGGAGTGACAAAGGAGGCCAAAAGCAACGAGGATACCGACTTCGGTGACGCACAACCAAAAAGATTCACATTGAAAATTTTGAGCCGTTCCTAGACAATAGAAATGATCTTTCTGGTTTGTTAGTGAAGGAAGATTCAATCATGGAAATGAAAAAGTGATCATGGATTCGTTAATGCTCTGCAAAGAATTACAGAGAAAATTTCTTAATGACTGCCAAAAGACTGTCATAGCCAGCTCCTCTTTATAAACAGAACACGAAATTAATTTATGTTTTCTTTATGCGTGTTGCGCATAAAAGTCGATATAAGTATACATTAAACTTATTATACAATTAGTCATCACTAGAATGAAGTATTTTGTTATCTGCGGAACCTAACCTCTATTTTAACAATAGTATTAGATTTTACAATTACAATTTACCTATTTTACAATTTACGCAGTTTCGATTTACGCGGCATTTCCGTGGAACGTAACCCCCGCTTAAAACGACGGTCTACTGTAAAGTGCTTTAAATAAGTTCAAGCAAAGGAAGAACATTTTTAATCATAACCTATTGCTCATACTACCATATGCGAGGCGCAGTTCCTTTAACGGAAGTAAGCTAGTAGTGACGCCGTCTTTTCTGTCACTATCTCATTAGTTCGTCTCTCACCTTGCTGAGAAGGGTTATTCAGTGGCGTAGCCAGAAAAAAAAAATCGGAGGTGGATATGGTTAAATTTTGAAGGAGGATATGGCTATTTTCTTTTGTCAAAAGAGAAAATTACCTGTGTTTTGGAGAGGAATCTGTCCTTAAATCCCCCTCCCCCTGGATACGCCACTGGAATTACCTTGTCATTGCTTGCAAATTAAGCACATACGAAACCAAGACTAATTTTGCACGTAAACCAGGACAAAGTTAGAATCATAACTTGTCTTTAGAGGGCTTAGTAGGGAAGGATTGCTCCCACCCTGTTGCCTTTGAGAAATTTATGTATGGGCGTGATTTTTTATAAATTTGAACTGAACTTATACCCTTTGCTCCCGCCCCTTCCCCCTCGTGGAAATATTCAAAGTGACGGACCTGGTGTAACTTTTCTTTTAGTGAAGCAGAAACTGATCAATAAAGGAAACCACGAAATGTTTTATTGTGTAACACAAAAATTTATAATAAAATTGTCTTTTGGATTGAAAATCTTCCGCTAAGATTTTGAGGAAAACTTTCATTTACGAAATTTACAATGGAAAATTTTAATTCCCACGTCACCGCTCTGTGCACCCCGAAAATAATTTCTCCCGAATTCCTCTTTTGCTCCGTTTCGTGGAAATTTCCGACCAACCTTCCCAACGTTCCCACCGTGGATTTTCCAAACTATTCCACTATTTCCAAACTTTTCGTGGCGCCATCTATGAGGTAAAGTGTGCTTTACTCATGGTAATTTCAAAAAAGTCACATGGTTCTCTTCTGAAATTTTTCGTACAAGAGGACAAATTTAAATTTAAAATCGTCAAATTTAGCAGTTTTACTCTTTTGATAAATTTGTAATCAAACTGATACCAAATAATGAAGTTTGATTAAAGTACAGTACCTGTTGCTGCCGTTCCTGTTCATTCATCGTAGGTTCGTTCTTAGGATAGGAGTATTACGCAGCATGACTCCCCCCCCCTCCCCCCAAAAAATTGGTAAGTATTATCCGCCCTTGATCCGACCTCCTCTATAACAAATTAATGGAAATTGCAACCTGGTGGTGAATGATGCTAATATTTTTAGTTGCCACTTTTTCATTTAGTAAGCACATAACAAGTGGCAACAGATTATTATAACCTTGTTTCTATTTAAAAAAAATACCGAACAGCGGATTAAAACTGTCAAATAGCTAGCTGAACAACGTTCCAAACGAATTCGTACTTTTTTATCTTCGCTTCCTTGAAAGTCGATGATGTAATATAAGTAATATCATGTTTTATCTTTATCTGTTATCTGCTTTTCCTATCCAAGTTTCCTGCTGTTCAGTATCTTTTTACTGTTTTTGTTTCTGAGTGTATGGTAAGAAAATGTTTAGCTTTTATTGCAAATTTTATGATTTAGTGTAATTAATATTACAATTTACTAACTGAATTGTTTGAGATGTTTTGGTTCAGCTATTTATTCTTGTTACAATGCCCAATAAGTCTGACGACTTATTTATTTTCTAAATATATACAGTCAAAACCTATTCATCTCGAACCTGCCTGTCTTAAAAACCTTCCTGTATCAAAACTTTTCAATTTTCCTGCACTTAAGGAAAAAATTCAAGGTTTTTTCTCGAATAATTTTTTTCAAAAACTTTTATATCTCGTATTCCGGTTACACTGCCATTTTCAAATTTGAGGCAGGGAAAAGCAACGAGATGTAAGTGGTAAAATTAAAAGATAGGAAATAACCAATACAAATAGTAGGGGTACCTCTCCCTCTAACTTGGGGCAAGACATAGTACACTGTAACAAATTTCGGAAACGTTTCTGGATATATCGGAAACGTTTCCGAAATAGTAGGAATCCTTCATCCAATAGCGAACTCCTCAATATTCAGAAAGCTTTTTGTTATTTCAAGATATCTAGAAGCGGAAGTGATGACGCAACGCTTCGAAACCTATTTCATCCTTCCAACACAGGCGCCAATGAGTCGGAAAAAACGAGAACTTCTTTTTTTCTTATCTATGGTTGCTGCAGTCAGCAACTGTGTAGCATTGGATTGCTTGGTATTTCATGTCTAGAGAGTAGTAAACTGTGTCGAAACTAATTTTACGCCTTTGCATTTTGGACTGCCTTTGATTTTTTAGACGATGTACGCAGCTATTAAGTTAGTTAATAACCATTTGCTTCTTTACAATTTCCAATGCGACCATAATTAGATATATATTGTGTGTTCAAGCGTGAATAGTTTTAACACCCGTGTTTATACTTAATGAAACGAAACCCTTTGGATTACTTATTCAGTTGTAATGGAGGTACTTAGATTTTTCTTCCGCTTATGTTCACTTGTAAGTATTAATGAATATTTTAAAACATGTTGTTATATACATTTATATTTTTGTTGATTTGCATTTGATGAGGCTCCAATTGTAACTGTTTTTGGGTTTATCGAATTAATTTAAAGTTATCCTACATACCTATGTGCGCGGTGTACTATTTGTTGTAACCAACTGAAACTGATTGATTACGCAAAAGAAGTAAGATTTATATTTGAGAAGCAATCACAGAAAAGTTATTTCGAAATACTTGGATGTACATACATTTTGGTTCAAAAAGAAAAAAAATCAATTGTTTAATTCATTAGAAATATGGTAATGCAAATATTTTCTAGTATTGTAATATGCTTCACAAAAAATGTGCCGGTATAATTTATCTTTTTTTATTATAATTTATTCATTCATTTAAAAATATTTATACCATTAGAAAATGACCATGTTATCTATTAGTAAGAACATAGTTATGAAATTAATTCATCTGCTTATTCATTTTGTTAAATGTGGTTAACAATTAAAAAATTCCTTGACATTAGTTCCGAAAATAACATTTCCTTCGTGGATATACTAGTTTAATGTAGGACAGTCAGGAGGAATGAGTCAGTGGCAAAAATGGAACAGCTGCATTTACATGCTGAAATAAAAAGTAATATTATTTCATGTCATCGTTTTAAAAGTGATCAGTTTTTAAATACTATGTTATTAATATGCAATGCACATATGGTGAGAAGACAAGGGGCGTTCACCACGCAGACTGTGCCATTGACATTTTCAAGAGGTTGCTTTTTTTAAGGTGGGGGGCGCTTTATATCATTTTATGGGTGCACTATCACTCTTATGGTGTGGGGGGGGGGAGGGAACTCTCGTATATATGAAATGGAATAAGCATGTGATAGAGTTCAATGTTTTAATAAATAAAATATATAATACATTTTGCGCACACTCTAAATCAGTAACCTATTTTGATTAAGTATCTATATTTGTGATAAACTGGAAAAGGGCAAGAACAGAGGAATAAACCCGAATGGTTCCAGCAGGGGGACTTTGGTGTCATATTTAAATTCATCAATTTCTCTGTAGGTACTTTTCGGTACACTTTGTTCGTCAAAGAAATTGACTTGACGTGAACGAATTTCGGAACGAAAAGTGTAGGTAAGTTTTGTCAAATTTTATCCGAAAATAAAAGCTATCAAGTTTGATACAAGATATGTTTTTAAGTTCTGCATTAAAAATACAATATGTTGACAATTTTGTCTTGAAAATATTGAGAGAAAAACTGAAGTTTAATATTGTTTAACAAACAATCCCACTTCTGAGAAAGTACTCCCCTTCCCTCCCCCGACGATTTTGTGATTATGAATGAAACTACTATATTATTTCATAAATTTTCAAAAATTTATAACTGTGCATATGTTATGCTGTTAACCATGCTATTTGTCATTAGAAATTCAGAAAAAAAATCCACGAATGATTCTAAAATTGCTTGTTTCATTGCTCTTAGATATGAAAGAATTGAAACTGATATGGCATGCAATACTATTAAAAAATAATTATTTTTTAGAAAAAATCACGGAAAAAGGATTCCAAAATTCTCAGAAAACGTTTTTGAAAATTGTTTGGAGAATTCCGAAATACTCGGAAACGTTTTCGAAACTTTCATGAACCACAGCTGCACAGAATACTCAGAAACATTTCTGGAAATTACGGAAAGAGGATTCCGAAATACTCAGAAACGTTTCTGAAAATTACAGAAAGAGGATTCCAAAATACTCAGAAACATTTCTGGAAATTATAGAAAGAGGATTCCGAAATACTCAGACACGTTTCTGGACATTACAGAAAGAGGATTCCGAAATACTCAGACACGTTTCCGGACATTACAGAAAGAGGATTCTGAAATACTCAGAAACGTTTTTGAAAATTTCATGAACCGCAGCTGCACGATATACTCAGAAACGTTTCCGAATTTTTTTTACAGTGTACTAGTAGCCCTGGTAGCTGCTGCTGTACAGCATGGTTTAGAAAAAAATTCAATGAAAGCAGGTACGGATACATGGGGGGCGGTTGTCCTTCCTTTGAAGGACTCCCCACCGAAAATTTTTCGAAAATGAAGTTCAAAAAAACGTAAATGTAGACGACTTTCATTGATGTTGGGAAAAGGGAGGTTTGAGCTTGGGACTCTATCTGGGAACTATTTCGGAATTGATGAAGTCCAAAACCTTTGGAATCAATATTTTTTAATTAATACACATAGTAAAAAGTAAGTAATAAAAATCAATTGCCCTTCCCTTGAAACATTTCTGGATCCGTCCTTGAATGAAATACTTACCCTGGACGTTATCTTTCAACGTGTTTTACTCAAAACTTGAAAATCGCCACTTACATCCCTTTGCTTCTCACTGCCTCATTTTTGAAAAAGTTTCGAGAGTTTTACTTGCGAGTTGAGATCAGCTATTTTTTTTCTTGGGTCTATGCTGTTATAATGTTTAAATTGTTTTCATTAGAGATAAAGTAAAAAATCTCCTCATTTTTGAACGGCAGTCATAGAAAGATAATTTTCTAAACTATAAACTTCACTAAAATTAATAAAACCTATAAAGGCATCGCTTTTTTTACAACTTTATTGAAATCTGTGTGTCTCGAAACCTCCTTAACTCGTCTTCATCTCACCCGCGAAACTCGAGATGAGATAGACAGGTTCGACTGTATAGTTCGCTTGAAAAGATCTTACATAATTAAAAACTGAGAGTATGTACCTATCTAAATATCTATCTATGTTTGAGTTACTTCTCCCGAACGCCAGTAAACTGACCATCGAACCAGGTATCGATAGATTCGTATTTTTCTCGTCTTTATGTTTGGCTATTTAACATAATCCTCCGATAATAATTAGCGGAGATATCAATTAAAAACTATTAATTATGATACTTAGATTTCGACATAAAATCCCTATTTTTCGAAGGCCTCCATTCAAATTATTATTCGGTGCTTCATCTCAACTTTCCGTAACAATATTTTTATTGAAACTAGCTGCGTTGACCGGCTTCGGCGCATCAGCATACGTTTAACCATTTTGGATCGGATTTTTCATTGTCGTGGAGCTAGGGTTACCAGAGAAAAGTTTCGTGTTTTGCCAAATTAGCCAAAAATAATATTTTATTTAATAAATAATTCACGTGCCACTAATAGTTGTTCCCAGTGAAAACTCGACAAACGCGATTCGCAACTCCAGCGCTCAAATACACTACCTTGCGGTGATTTACATAACTGCAGAAAAAACTAAAACATTGCGTTCCATGTGTGTCTGTTGATGTAAACATAGGCAGTTTGTGATGAGTATTTATTAACGCATTCGATGTGTCTTGGATTGCTTTCAGAAATAGAAAGTGTTTTGTCCCTTAATGTTATTCTCGAGCTCCTCAAAATAATGTTAGTCTTTATTATTTCCCTCTAAAAAGTGAGTTGACTGTCGTAAATGGCGTGAAATCCTAAGCACATGAAAACTCTGGATTAACAAACTTCGCATCTGCAAGTCTATTCGATGCATTCTTTTTACAAGGTAAATTTTTTTATTGTTTTGTGTGAATTTGTAAGAATATGGTTTTCTTTTTTTCTCTTAATCTTAAGCTCAAAAGATGGATATTATGCAGTATTATCGTAGAACGGAATGAAAAATGTTTAACGCTGAGAATTTTCATCGCCAAAGTAGTGCGATTATAGTTTAGGGTTATAGTTTTAGTATTGTGCGAGCAAAGAACACTTGCTTGGCGAGATTTTGCATGTCAGTTGTAAACCATTTTTATTTTTTATCATGTGTGGATTAAAATGGTAGAAAGATAACAGAATTCGATAAGTTTAAAAAAATAATGGAAGATCAATTAAAACGAAAACTACCGCCATGTATCCGTGAGAATTTTATTGATGATGCATAACAGAATTAAATCATAATTCAGAAATTAGAAACATACGAAACCGAATATAAAACAATTAGCGCTAACCAAACAAAACAAAGAACTTTCATCTTCCTCTTTTGATAACACTGATAAACAAAGGTTTATTTACATGAAATATTTATAGTGTTCATATGGCTACAATAAAAATGTAGTTTCATCAAAAATTGATAAATTTCGAATTTAACATCGTGGAAATGGCTGCTTACAACTACGAACTACGGAATTTGTATTAATTTCTAATGTTTAGTAATGCTTCTTGAATTCTCATTTCTTTTTACATGGGCCAAAATATCCACAAGACTTTGGAAATTAATTTAAAAAGAATAAAACAAAAAAGTCATGCATTCAAACAAAAATTACTGGGCTTATTAGCATTTTCTTCGCTACGGCGTGCGTTTGTTTTAGTTTTTTCGTCCGCCATTAGGCTGACTGCAGTGCCCCCTATAGTTCGTTGGAGTTGCGAATAACTTGCCAGAAACGACAACCACTCAAACACGCGCTCCGATCCAAAATGGCTGATCTTAAGCTGATGCGTCGGCTCTTATATATAGGGGGCCTTAGCCACCACCACACTAGAGTCACTACGGTACTCTAGTACGACTCTAGTACGGTGATGCCTTAGCCCGTCAACCTTGAAAAAAAAATTGTGTCAAGTGACGTATATTCAACAATCAGGCTTAAATCTTTATCTTTACTAATATTATAAAGAGAGAGGGCGGATTTTTGTGTGTTTATATGTTCGAGGTAATCTCCGGAACCACTACCTATTTAAAAAATTCTTTCACTACATGAAAGGTGCTTTCTTCTTGAGTAACATAGGCTATGATTCGAAAAAATCCGATAAATAGTTCTTTTTTTTATTCAAATTTAGGCCCAAATTTTACGTAAATTGCCTATTATTGGCTATTAAAGGGGTGAAAAATTACTACTTTCTTTATTAAATCTACCAATAAAAAGTGAAGAAATTGTCCCACAGTTTTCTTTTTGACACCATTCGAAACAGCGACATTTTAAACTCCCCATCTCTCTCGACCTATGGTCGAAAAACTTATCTTCTATCTTCAAGGGAAAAAAAGTTACAAGAGTTTTTAAATCAAATTCGAAAAATGTCATTTTGATTCAGGTTGTCAACCATTTTATTTTCGCGTTTAAATGATTACGCTTTTTGAATCCATTGTATAATTTCTTATTTTGCATCTGATTTCTTAAAGTTATTTTATTTCATGTTTCCATGGTTACGCTTTTAAAATCCAGATTTCGCATTTTAATTTCTTAAAAGTATTTTAATATCTGTCGTCATTGTTTGGAAGGGTAATTTTGCATGGTGTTTTTTTTATTTTATTTAAGTTATTCTTTAAGTTATTCTGTAAATTAATTGTTGAATATATGTCACTTGACACAATTTTTGTTCTCAAGGTAGACCGGTCCATTAAATTTTTAGCACGGGCATCGCTGTGCGGGTACTGCTAGTAAATAAATAAAAAAAAGCATCATGCGAAATTTCCCTCCCAAGCAATGACGACAGATATTAAAGTACTTTTAAGAAATTAAATCGAGAAAGATAGATTTTAAAAAGTGTAACCATAGAAACACAAAATATAATAAGTTTAAGGAATTAAAATGCGAAAGAAAATTGTTAACGATTTGAATGGAAATGAGATTTTTTGATCTTGATTTAAAAAGGCTTGTAACTTACTGGTGTATACCGGTATTTCCGTTCAGCAGAAAATAGTAAAAGGTTTTTAATTAAAGAGCTTTCAATTTAACGAATTCGAAATATCTACTGTTATTTTAAATTGTAGTTTTTTTTTTTTTCGTTGAGACAGAGTAGCAAATTTATTGAGGAAAAAATTGACTTCAAAAGTCAAAATTAATAAAATGTCAATAATAAAAAAAAGTAGTGAAAAGGATACAAATTGATATTTACATCACAAATGATGTAATGAATCATATTTTCGTGCGTTTATGTGTATCAACTTTTTATTTCATCCACTTCCTTAATCATTCATTTGCTCTTTTGTCTAAGTTAATTTCAAGCATATTGCATTGCAGCAATACTCAATAATATATTTTTTAAATATGTGCCTCAACTGTACAGAATTTATAGAAAAATCTTGTTTGTATAACAAAGAGTAATTTGCTTTCCTCGCTAATGGTGTGCTGTCCAATCTCACCATTTAGCTGTATATATTTAGCTAAAACTACTACTAGAGCAAATCAAGAAGTTCTCCTATCAGATCAAAATAATCGTTCGCGTAACAAACAAATATGCTTAACTGCCCATCATGTCACATCAGTTTTCATTTAAAGCTAAAAACTTGCAATATTGTAGTTCAGCGGCCATATTTTGACTTCGTTACATTCATCGTTATATTTATGATTTAATACAGTGAAGCACCGTTAAAACGTTTCTCTTTTATACGTTTTTTTTAAAAAATTACTCGTTTTTTAAATTGGTGCTTAAAGAGTCTAATACTTAATAACGTTTTTTATATGTTTTTTATAATGTATTACCCATTATATGTTTTTTTTCATTTATATGCTGTTTTCACGCAGTCCGTTCAAAAACGTATAAACGGTGCTTTGCTGTACGCAATAATTACAAGTTTGATTTTAAAAGTTTTCTTCAAATATCAGTAGGGTTTTTAGAGTAAGAAGTTCTCTCAATTTTTACTTCCTTTTACAAAAAAGGAAGTATTGTTTTCGCGAAAAAATTTCACTCAAAAATCGACCTAAATTTTCATTTTGCTCACCCCCGAATGAATGTTGAGTTTTTTCTCCGACCCGACCACACGTGAATATATACCCAAGAACGTATAGACGCCCGAAATACCTATTTTGACGATTCCCGAGTTAATTACAACGAGTTTTCTCGTGACATCTGTATGTACGTATGTATGTGCGTATGTACGTATGTGCGTATGTATTTCGCATAGCTCAAGAACGGTATGGCCTAGAAAGTTGAAATTTGGTACATTGACTCCTAGTGGGGTCTAGTGCACTTCCCCTTTTGGTTGCATTCGGGTGTTTGTAAAGGGGTCAAATGCACCTTTTTGGGGGGAAATCATTGTTAATTTCGATGCAAACTCAAGTGGTGGTATAATTTAGCGGACACTTGGCGATTTTTCGACATTCTTTTTTCGCCAAGTTTTGTCGCCACTTGGTGACAAATTTGGCATTTTTTAAAACTTTTTTTTTTTAAATCTGGTTTTAATTAGGCCACTGTTGGTGATATTAACTATTGAATCACATTAAAATTGCCGATAATGGGGAATAACATTAAATTGGTGTAAAAGGAAGTCATGTGATGCACACATCAGCTCGTTTTAATTTTTGAATAGGTCTTCGTGTGTTAACTAACACTACGTAAAATTAACTCTAGATCACAGGGCTGTGGAGTCCAAGGGTCGAAGTCAGACTGGTTTTGGGATAAAGGAGTCGGAGTCGGGAGTCAAAGGTTTAAAATTTCAAGAGTCGGAGTCGGTCATTTTCCCCCAAAACCCTCAACTCTGCCAACGCTTGCGGATACAGAGATGGAGTCCGACTGATTTTGGCCGTAAATGAGTCGGAGTCGGTGTCGAAGGCTCTAAAATTCCCGTAGTCAGAGCCGAAGTCGGTCTTTTTTCCTCCGACTCCGCAGTCATGCTAAATAAGACATAAATCACTTATACCAAAATAAGGGCAAAAAAATGCCGGTAATAACATTAGTGAAATAATCATGCAATAAATTAAGTGATATTTGCTTTACTACAAAAAAGTACCATGTGTATGTATCTCTCTAAAAAAAATTCTCTGGCACGACTGCTCGTGAGGGCCAAGGCCTACTGACCAGGGGCTCTGAAAGGCGCAAGGCAGATGTTCCGGTTAGGTGGTCAGCCTAACGCGGAACCCCTAGTGTTTGGTTCCCAAGTACACTTGATACTCATTTTATCGACCCACTGAAGGGATGAACGGCTCAGTCAACCATGCCCAACCAGGGGATTCATGCATCTCTCCAGCAATTCGAATTATTATCTAATTGCGCTCGAAGAAATTTATTACTTCTTCTGCCTTTTGTTTAAAAAAAATTTTCTGGATTTAGAGCATGACTTGAATTCACACAGCGGTAGATAGCATGTTGTGAAAACATTCAACACCAGTGCTAGTAGACACCCTCCTTAATAAATTAAATTTTATTTTCAAAAGCTAAGGAGTGAAAGTTCATCCCCTTGCACCCCCTGCATAAATGTACTCATAGATGTATGTAAACATGAAATTTATATTTTTCGTGATGTACTATAAAGTTTCAGCAGTATGTCCTTCGTTTAAAATTAATTTAATTAATTTAGTAAAAATGATTATTTACTTTTTTTAACACCTAAAAAAATCAAATTATTATTCTTACTATTATTTTTCAAAAGCCAGGTTGGGTTGCAAATGCATTTCTTTGCACCCCTACCGATGCCCAAGCATGCTGTTCCCAAGGTGACTTAAATGAAGCAAAAAATCAAGTAAACCCGTTAACTGCACAATGTTCGATTTATACTAAATAAAATTTCACGAGCCAAAAAAAAAAAAAAAAAACACCGACATAATTTAGGCTTTTCTATGTACAATGGACACCAGTTAATTGAATCAGTGGTTAATTGACAAAATCCAGCTTTAACTGAATTCGCCGCTTTTGGAATCAGCCGCTTTATGGAATCAAAACTGTTTAGAACAAACGTGATTCATATAAGCGGCTGCCACTGTATTACCGATATAAAATTCGTTTTCTAATTTTGTGCTGATTTTGCCGTAGAACTAATTTTTACCAAATTTCTTTTTCAAGGAATGGCTGCCACAGGTTCTAGGAAGAAACCAAAATGTTACGTTCACGAAAATGGTTTCATAATGCCACCTGTTTTCCCACCGGATAATTTTGGATCAGCAATATCTTATTGCCCACAACCCTCCGATGTGTTCATCTGCACATACCCAAAATGTGGCACAACATGGATGCAGAACATCTTGTACCTCTTGCTCAACCAGGGCTCAGCATTGCAGCCATCTCAAAATATCAACGACTATGTACCTCACTTGGAAGAAGTGGGCGCAGACGTTGTAAAGAATCTTCCTCAACCAAGAACAATCAAAACGCATTTGCATTTTGATTTAGTCCCGAAGAGCAACGATGCCAAATATATTTACATAACCAGAAATCCGAAAGACTGCTGCGTTTCGTTCTTCTACCATTGCAAAGGATTTGGAAGAAATTGTGACTTCGAAGATGGGATTTTTGATGACTTTTTCGAAGCCTTTATTCAAGGAGAAGTACATTATGGAGATTATTTTGATCATCTCTTATCTTGGATCGCTCATAAAGAAGACCCTAATATTCTGTTTTTACTTTACGAAGATATGAAATCCGATCCCGAGGGAAACATTAAAAAGGTAGGCGAGTTTCTCGGCGAGCCATTTTCGAAATCTACTCGGGATCCTTTGATATTGGAAAATGTGCTTCGGAATTGTAGTTTTGAAGCTATGAAAAAGGCTCCTTCTTCGTGCTGGTCAACTGAACAATCTAAAGATTCTCCTGGTTTCATCAGGAGCGGGAGAATTGGAAATTGGAGAGAACATTTCACTGTCGAACAAAATAAACTTATGAATGAGAAATTCAAAAAGACCCTCGCCGGAACTGAAGCTGAATTTTTGTGGTCGAAATACTGTATTTAGCGCAAGATATTTTGCTTTCTATTTTCTTACTTAAAATAATAAAAAATCGCCCTTCAAGGTATGACGAGTGAAAATTGCTTCTACATTTGGACGAAGCCATTGCATGTTTGGTTGATAGTTGAAACTGTAACCGTAACTCCAGTGGATTAACCTTGAACTCCAGTAGGTAGAGTTCATTGTTGACCATTTTTTCGTTTCTTCATTCCCCTGAACTGACACACTCTTAACAGTGAAACAATTAAATGACCGGATCGAGTTCAGCCTTGTCACGATAAAGCCTTTCCCTGCATGTTAAACATTACCAAAACATATTATCAAATTATCATGCCGTGACACGAGTTTCATTGTTGAAACACGCGGTTTATTCGATCATCGACTACCATATATAAGAGGATTTAATTGACTGGAGCACCAACTCGAAGTCAAAATGCAGGCACATACACTGTTACAAATAGCTGTTTCTTAGTGTTGAGACAAAACAGCTAATTTTTAAGCACATTACTTACTCGAAATGGCTCCGAGATAATTTGGCTTAAAGTTGAAAAGCAAGAGTTCTTACTTTTAAAATGTATATCCCATTCTCAAAATTGAGTCACCATATCCTCATTTTTGAGGTATCGCTCTACTCAAGAATGATACAATGTGTGCTTATTTTTGAGATATTCGTACTCTCAGACAGTTTTGACAAGTTTTCGTTTTTGAAACAGCCCAGTCTCAGAAATGATACAGCCTGTGCTTATTTCTGAGACACTCTTGTTCTCAAAAGTGACTCTACATGTTCTCATTTTTGAGACACCGCTGTATTTAAAAGTTATTCGATGTGTTCTCAAAAATAAGCGCAAAGTAAGGATTTTCAATTCTAAGTCAAATTGTTCCCGAGCCATTTCGAGTAAGTGATGTGCTTAAAAATAAGCAATTTTAACTCAATACTAAGAAATCTGTTTTAACAGTGTGTGTGTGTGCATGTATTGATTGAAACAATTGAAAAACAAATATAATTTAGGCACAAAAGCAGCTCTTAAAATTATATCAAAATACTTGGGTTCGAAAAAGATGATGAAAAATGAAAAGGCATGGATAGGCGAACAATAAAAAAACACAAATAAGCATAAGATTATCAGTACAAAAAGCTGCTTTGTCGTCAACATATCCTAAAAGATGCCTTAAAGGTTTCGGAACACGTAGCGAGTCAGCAAGTTAAAAAAAAAAGCATTTTAATGCGTCAAAAATATCAAAATATTGAACTTAGTGTCTATGTTGAATTGTAATATAAAATAAGACAAGATGACAATAATGTAAAAATGTATAAATTAATGTAGGTACTGAACCAATTTTTCATCAAAATAAATTAAAGACTTGCTGAATCGCAACGTCCCCTCCCCACCCATATGTACAAGGCAAAAGAAAAGTAAAAATTAATAAATTTCAAAAACTCACTGTTCTCACCAAGTGTAGGAACTGATTTAATGCTTATTTTATAAAACAGCTACATGTGCTTAAAAATTACAGATGAATTTGACTTCAGTCGGTAATTTTCAAGCACGTGTAGCTGTTTTATAAAATCAGCAGTCATTCCTTAATCCGTATCCTTTGTGACATTGACCATCATGCCCCCCAGCACGATTCAGTATGTTCACAATGACGTTTTCAAAAATGTGAAGCATTTACATAAGTATAATTTATAGAAAATATATAATTACTTTATAATTTTTAATATTTACGACATAAATAAGTATGAAACATAAAAATATATATTTCAGGTTTAGAAAAAAATTAAGCATCATAGCTATATATTCATTTTATCATATTAGGTAAGAAATGTAAAAATAAACACCAGTTAGTGTTTAAAAAATCAATAACTCTAATCTGGGAGAAATCAATAACATCAGAGCTGTTGTCATAAGAAATAATTGAAATAAAAAAGTTTTAATATACCATGTTTCTAAAATGAACTAAAAAGTAAAAAGTAATTTCTTTAAGCTTCATGAAGATTTAAAGCCCCATACAGTTTCAGAATTTCTTGCTAGTTGTCTGGAAAACTTGTGATTGTGAGTTTTAAATAGCTATCAAAATACTTGTATTTGAAAGGGAAAATATGGGGCGCACGCAACATCATAACCTAGATAGGCTGTTTTGCCTCTTGTGCCGCGCCCAAGGCCTGATTACTGAATTGGCCAACTAGGCCCTGGCCTAGGTCCCCCGATATTTAAGGAGCCCCAAATGGCTGAAATTACTTTATTTTATGGCTAAAATTGTTTCAACCAACTGCTAAAGTTATAAAGTTTGAATACAGGGGGCTCCAAAAAAGTATTTGACTTAGGGCCACTCTATATCTTAATCGGGCCCTGCTTGTGCCATAGAAACCAATACAACGAGTCAACCAAATGACATCAATGAAAAAACTATATCTGGAACCTTAAAAATGGGAAATACAGAATATGCCGTAAAGTTTGACGATGTCAACTTGATTTTCCCTGATTTGCCTATTATCAAAATATCCAATCAAACAAATTACTTGCTCCAAAGTTAGGAAGATACCTTTCCCCGCATGGAGTACGGTAGGGGGAGGGGTAAACCTTCTTAATTTAATACTTTATAACATTAAGCTGATTAATTTTACCGTTTTCTATCTTTGTTTGTCAAATTGACGCTCCCCTCCCCCCCCCCCCCCCGTTCACTTTATATATTTTTCTTTTCTTTTTTTTTCTTTTCTTGTGTTCAAATTGGTATTTTTGATCTGGAAAAAAAAACGAGTAATGTGATAGGTTAATTAATATTCAGTATTTTTGTGCTTTTAAATGCTTATGCATGTTTTCAGATTGATTTGAATGCGTACTGAATTAATTTTTGATTGCTCGATTTGTATCTTGTGACTGTGGCTTTTGTACTGTGACATTTAAGTATAATATAGTTTTAAAACATTATTCCATTTTTTGAAAATTATTTTTGAAAAGCTAACATTTAATAAATGCAAATAAAAGTTTCATTTACTAGTTTTTTTAACATTTATTATCTATACAATTCATGTGCATTGAAGTTACAACCAGCTTAATTTCTTTGTTCGTATGGGGGGGGGGGTGTAGGACGTCACGTCTTCGTACGGCCCGGGCTTTGAACACAGACAGCAGAGTAATACAAATGAGCAGAGCAAAGTAATACAAATTAATAAATGGAAACTTTTTCAATCTTTATCGTAACTACTTTCAAATTTTTTACTTTTTTCAATATGTTTTGTAGTAAAATAGAAATACGATTAAAAATTTACAATTTTTTGGAATTTATTATTTTGTCAACACGTTTCTTCCTCATTTTTTTCTCCCCAAAAGTATTTTATTTATTTATTATTATTTTTGTTCACGAAATTTTCCTGGCTAGAGATTCAAATAATTCCAAGCCTCTTCATTTTCTTTTATACTTTAATTCTTAAAAATTACTCTAAATTAAAATTTCGATTGTTGATTTCAATAACTGTTTTTAATGCTGAAGTTGACGCAGAGTAAAATTAAATTAAATGAATTAATATATGAAAAATAACATTCTATCCTCAAAGAAAATAAAATCTTTTCAATTCGAAGAATTAAAAAATAGAAAGATGAGTGATCAGGGATAGCTTTTATAGAAAGCAAAACAATTTTATATAATTAATACACAATTATGTTCGCTACTCTAAAATAATTTTTGCAACAGACGAGTGAAAAACACAGTTTAGTCACCACGTCTTCTCTTTTTGGTGTACGAAAAATATTTTATTTGTTGTGGTAGATGTTGAACATTTGCTATGAGATACAATATAGCACTTGCATTACAACAGTTAGAGCTTGGAGCTATCTTGAGAATCCTAGCGATGTTCTATTCACGCACGTGCGCTACCGAAAGGAGATGGGAGCGGGGAGCGAGAATGAATCTTGACGTCATCAGCGGAGATGAGGAAACTAAGGGGGCGGGGCTAAGCGGGAGATTTTAAGAATTAATTAAAAAATAACTAGCAACCCGATTGAACTGAAATTGGTGACTGTCATCATAAAATGGCCTGAATTTTCATTTTAAAAAGTAAAACAAAAGCCATGCAGGTTCCTCATTGGCACGGGTTTGAAAATAAATTCCAAAATATGTTTGTAAGTTTACATTTATAGTATATAGCGTATCTCTCTTTAATTTTTGTAATTGTTTTGACGAGTTTTTACATTTCTGAAAACTGTTTAATATGCTCATGCGCAAAAACTTTTGGTTAGAAAAATGGCTATTTACTGACTGGTATTTTCCAACGTTGTCAGTTGTCGGCTTGTGCTTTGTTGCGAACGTGAGTGTGTAAGTGAATTAGTTATTTCTTGTATTAACGTGAAGTCAGTAATTGTCTGCTTTTTAAGTTTTTTTAAATTATGTTTTCTAAATTCAAGAAACAATGTTATGATCGTCAAGAACGACGTAGGGATAGCTTTGAATTAAAAATTCTTATATTATTATTGTTATAATTATTATTATTATTATTATTTTTAGATTAATTGCTGGAATAAAATTTGTGAATTGTGCATACGAAACAAATCGTTTATTGTCTACTTAAATATGAAAACAAAATAGGTTATCAATGATTCATAGATTACTTACATGTTTCTTGGAAGTCTTAAATCTTTAAAATTACTTTTTTAAAAAGCTAAAAAAAGTTTAATGCAGTAACTTAACAACAGCCATTTTTTCTTAAATTGTTTGAATAAAATGTACATATTTATTTATTTTTGTAATTAATTTAAACATTATTTCATTTTTCTTGTCATTCTTAATTATTTTATTGAGCTACATTCCAAATTTGAATTTCATTCAAATGATTTTTAAAAGAATCCTAAGCATATTCGCAACTCTAAACAACTATAGGGTGCGTTGCAGCCGCTGTCTAATGGTGGATGAAAAAGGTAAAGCAAACAAATGCCGTAACTTATAACTTGCTTTGACGCTTAGTGAATGACATTAATTTTTCATCGCGTTTGTGAAATGGAAGGCTTTTCTATTCTTCTGAAATTACATTACAACATAACCAGTCTGAAGCCTGTAATTTACCCCAAGGAAAACACGTGGAATGGAATGTTTTACCCTTTTCGGTAGTATTGTTAATCACCGCAAGGTAGCGTATTCGAGCTCTGGAGTTGCGAATTACTGTTTTAAAAAGTTTGAGGGTGAAAAAAAGTCTAAATAATTAAATCTAATATCTGCAGATAAATCCATTTAACGTCTAAAATCGTTGAAAACTCCTCCAGAGAGCAATATAACCAAAACAGAAATATCGTTAATATTTTGTAAGCATCCAAAAAACGTTGATAAAATTGCTCTTAAAAATGTTGAAAGTCATATCATATTTACAGAGATTTCACGTGAAATCGCTGTGCCGAGCGGACATTTTGCTGTTGTATCAACCATTTCGTTACGAATTTAAGAGAATTTCGGTACATGTGATCACGTTGATGTTACATTACTTCTACGATTTTGGGACGATTTGTGCTGTTTGGGTAAGTGATGCAGCAGGGAAGTGAGAGAGTGATTCAAATATTTTAACAGATGAGGCGCCAAGAAGTCAGGCGTTCTGGCTGTCCTTTTTGCTGCAGCTGTCGTTGCAGAGAGTGTTGCTGTTGCAGAGCGACAGGTGACTAATAATGTATGAGCTTGAGTGTGAGCACCAGCAGTCACCATTGTATCGTACAGGCAGGGGCGGATACAGGATTTCATTTGGGAGGGGTTGCGGAGGGGGTCATGCTCAAGAATGGTGTCTTAAGTACGACAATTTTCTTGAATTTAGGTTTCTTAAGGTGTCCACAAAAGCACAAAATCGGCCATTAGTTGATTGAAAACTTAATTAATTTTAACTAATTTAAATTACATACTTGAATTATTATTGATTAAACTTAATTAATAATAATTCAATTTACAAAAATGACCTAGATAAGCTGTATTATAACCTGTTAAGACCAGTATTCACACCAGACAACACAATACAATAAATAAATACTACGAAAATCTAAAAAAAATAATTTTTTTTATGAACATGATACATTTAGATATTGATTAAACTTTAGCATAATACTCGACACAGGACACACATCCATCTTGTATGCAGAAAAATACTATAAACTTCACTAAATAATAGTAAAAAATTCTGCGAAAATCTTCTTTAAAATTACATATTTTGTTAATATAATTCGGATAATGATGAATAAATATTCACCAATTCTTTTCAATCGTCGAAAAATCAGAGGCGAATGAAGACGTCGCAGTCTCAGAGTCTGATACAAGGACTCCGGATATGTTTCCATCGGCTTTGGGTTCATCAGTTTTTTTTTAATTTTTCAAAAAAGACAACAATGTTTTGTCACCCGAACGCTTCATTATTTTGGTTACAGGTAGTCTTTTTTTTTAAGCAAACGCGGCTTTTTTCAGCACAGTTTCCGTCTAATACGATGAGCTAATTACGGAAACCCTCGTGTAATGAGGTTTCGGGAAAACACGATACTAAAATTTTACATTTCTTGCCTGACACTAAGTCCAAAACACTGATTTAAACTAACTATTTACAGCTCATTTAAAAATAAACTCAGCACGAACAAAAACGAAGCTATTTAAAAATCACAACAGAAAAGAATATAATCTACAGAGACTTTTCGTAAAAAATATTGACACATTACAATAACTATGTCGGCGAAAGCGATCGGGCGGCAGACACTTCTTTTCATTATATTGACGCCTGGATGACAGGTGCCGCGAAGAAGAGACTGTCTCAAGCAGAGCTAATTTACAGGGCCGTGCTTAGGGGGTGGCAAACTGTGCGGCCGCACAGGACCGCTAAAATATTTTGAAGTTAAGGGGACGCTAAAATATTGGGAAAAAATACATATATTCTTCCTAATGGTACCAACGACAAGAAGATGCAATGGGACGAACTTGAGCTACAGCCTACAGCGCATTAAAAATGGGCTATTTTTCATGTGAACGATTTTGACAGCCACTTTGGATGCCAATATCTTTTAGAAAATCAATATGTACGCTTTGCAACTATAACCCATTAAAAGTATTGTAACGGATCCGGTGCGGTTTCCAACTTTCTTGAAAGGACGACACATTTCTTGATTAAAAATACAGGAAATTTATTTACACTATGTACAGGAAAGAGCGTCAACAACTGCTAAATTAATCACCAGCAATTAAGCAAATATCACACAACACCGTAAACTCAACGGTTACACACGTATTTACTTCCAAATACGAAAAACAACACAGCGAAATGCCTCGCAATAAACAGAGCTAATACACTCTCAGTACAAATTCTCAATCGAAACTAACTCTTTATCATGCATAAAGGCTTTTTATTCACACCTAAAGAGATCTCTCAACTATTCCAGAAAATGCTACACCGTTCCACACTTTCTTATTTCTTTTCATTCACAAATCTTATCAATGAAAAAAATAAGGGATCATATACTTCAGCCGAATGTATAGGGGCTGTATATTCATTACGGGAAACTATTTACAGGTTACGTTACTACAAAAATTACTATTTACAGAATTTGTAACATTGCCCCTTTCCTAAGGACTGCACGTCCCGGGCAGTATAATCCCCAGAAAGGGTGCCAAACTTCTGCCACAAGTTCACAAATACACACATTAAATAATAACCAATAATGCATAGGAAACACAATAATAGCAAGAAATATTACTAAACATTAAAAGCAAAAAAAATATCTACAACTTTTATGTTATCAACCATGGTTGATACCAACTCATGAGCTATGGCCATAGTATGGAGCTAACCGTTCATAATGTACAACCCTAGGTTTTGCATTAGGCGATTTTTGGATCCTCACTACGACGTCATTCAGTCGGTTAAGGACTTTATAGGGTCCATCCCAATGCGACTGCAATTTGGGTGAAAGACCTTTCCGTCGAATGGGATTCCATAACCAAACCTTGTCGCCTTCGTTGAATTCATGTCCAGTAGACCTTGTGTCGTATCGGGTCTTCATCTTCTCCACCGCGATGTTGATTCGCTCCCGTGCGAAGTTATGAACGTCTTCCAACCGGGCCTGGAGATCCTGGATGTACTCCTCAGGCGATGAAGGCGCATCCGGAGGACGACCGAAGACGAGATCACAAGGTAGCCGAAGCTCTCGTCCGAAGAGCATCCGAGATGGGGCATATCCGGTAGTCTCGTGGACAGCACTGCGGTAGGCGAGCAGGAACAAAGGCAGCTTCTTGTCCCAATTCTGTTGATTTCTGGAGCGAGAGATTATTTAGGATTGTGCGGTTAAATCTCTCCACCATGCCGTCTGATTGTGGATGTAGTGGTGTTGTCCTAGTTTTCTCAATTCCGAGAATTTGACATAGGCCCTTAAACACAGCAGAGATGAAATTCCTCCCTTGATCGGAATGAATCTGCAAAGGTGTTCCGTATCTCGAGATCCAATGTTGGACTATTGTCTCTGCTACGGTGGTAGCCTCTTGATCTGGAATGGGATATGCTTCGGGCCATTTGGTGAAATAGTCGATGGAAACAAGAATGTATTTGTTCCCATCAGCAGTTCTTGGTAGAGGACCCAGGATGTCGATCCCAATTCGATCGAAAGGAGCTCCAACGTTGTACAGATGTAGCTTCCCTCTGCTTCTTTTCTTCGGTCCTTTACGAGCAGCACAGGCGTCACAAGAATGACACCACTTCTCCACGTCATCCTTCGCCTTGCTCCAGAAGAAGCGCTCCCGAATTTTATCAAGCGTTTTCAATACACCAAAATGTCCTCCAGTCGCACTACTATGTATTTCTTTCAGAACATCTGAAATCCTTGATCGGGGAAGTAGTAACTGCCATCTAGATGTTTTGCCGTCATCAGATTCCCATTTTCGGTACAATACGCCGTTCCGTAAATTTAGTGAGTTCCATAAAGCCCAGTATCTTTTTGTTGCAGAACTGAAGATGGAAACGTCCTGCCAGCTAGGGCGCCGACTGTCACTTTCCATGAACTCCAAAATTGGTTTTATGTCGGGGTCTTCAAGTTGATCTTTTCGAACTAGGTCGTCACTCCATGGATCAAGTTCTGATGATGTTGTAGTCACTGTCAACTGATAGGCGGTACGGCTAGTCTTTCCATACTGTTTCTCGATTCGGGAACAATAATTGCAGTTCTCGGGACAGGGTCTCCTTGATAAAGCGTCTGCATTACCGTGAGACAACCCTTTTCGGTGCTTGATCTCCATGTCATATTCCTGGAGCCGCTGTATCCACCTGGCTATCTGGCCTTCTGGATTCTTGAAGTTCAAAAGCCAAGTTAACGAGGCATGATCTGTCCGAAGCAGAAACTTTCGACCGTATAGGTAATGATGGAAGTGTTCTACAGCTTCCACTATGACCAGTAACTCCTTTCTGGTGACGCAGTAATTTCGCTCCGACTTTGATAAGCATTTGCTCCAGTAAGCGATGACATGTTCATTGCCGTCAATTTCTTGGGATAAAACAGCTCCGATGCCCTCGTGGCTCGCATCAGTGTCGAGGATGAAGGATTTTTCAGGCTGAGGATATGAGAGAACAGGCGTAGATGTTAAAGTCTCCTTCAGTCGTAGAAATGCATCTTCGCATTCCTTGGACCATTCAAACTTTTGCTTGCTCTCCGTCAGCTTATGCAAAGGTCGTGCAATGTTGGAAAAACCCTTTACAAACTTCCTGTAGTACATGCAGAGCCCCAGGAAACTTCGCAGCTGATGGATGTTTTCGCGATAACTCCAACTCTTGACCGCAGATACCTTTTCTGGATCGGTTTGTACACCCTCAGAAGAGATGATGTGACTAAGATAGTTCACTTCCCGGCGGAACAAATTACATTTGGACGGGCTTAACTTCAGATTGGCTTCCATAAGCTTTTGCAGCACTTTCCTAAGATTAGCCAGATGTTCTTCGAAGCTGCGTCCCAAGATGATGATATCGTCTAAAAAGACCAGACAGGATTCGTAGGAAAGTCATCTTAACACTGTCTCCATAAGACGCTCGAACGTAGCTGGTGCATTGCAGAGGCCGAAGGGCATCACTTTAAACTGCCATAAGCCTTGTCCAGTTGTAAACGCTGTCTTCTCTCGGTCATCAGGGTGTATCTTCACCTGCCAGTAGCCGCTCTTCAAGTCCAGGGTCGAAAACCACTTGTGTCCGGAAAGAGTGTCCAAGGTGTCGTCTATCCGTGGAAGAGGGTAACTGTCTTTCTTGGTGATTTCATTCAGCCGTCGGTAATCGACACAAAATCTGGTGGAGCCATCTTTCTTTCGGACCAAGACGATGGGAGACGCCCAAGGACTGGATGACGGTTCGATTACATCATTCTCCTTCATCTCTTTCAGGAGGGTCTCAACCTCTTCCTTCTTGGCGAACGGTAGTCGTCTTGGATGCTGTTTAATAGGGGGGTGTTCTCCAGTGTAAATCCTATGCTGCGTTAAATTCGTACGGCCAACATCCTCCGATGTAGATGAAAACAGATGCTTGAAGTCATCCACCAATTGTTCCGCAGCAGTTCTTTGATCTTTCGATAAGGGTGCACTCCCAATTAACTTCGATGTCAAGGACTCAGAAGACACAGTCTCGGGGGAATTGATTCTTCTAATGATGCAGTTTACTGGAGTACAAGTTGCTAACACTTCACCTTTCCGGATATTCCTTGGCCTTTCACTCACGTTCTCGACTCTCACAGGAATTACATCCTTAGAAAGGTCCACAAGCGTAGATGCTACCAGCACTCCTTTTAGGTTATTGTTTAGGTTAGGGTATTCAATGAGTCCAAATCGAAAACTATTGCTTTCTTCAATGGAGCCAGGTATTAATGATTCTGACCTTGAGGGAATCGATAAATCTGTTTGGGCAATTATTTGATGAGCGGATTTTACATCACTTTCTGCGAGGAAAACGGCTATGTCTTCTCTCGCCGAGTGCAGCTCATTAGTCTTGAAGTCGAGAGTGAAGTCATATTTCTTTAAAAAGTCCAATCTGAGAATGAAGGGTCCGTGATATCAGCGGCGAATGCCGTATGATGGTAGGTGGCATTCCCAAACACTATTTCCAAGTCCACTTTACCTTCAATCTCGATTTTGTCACCTGTCACAGTCTGGAGACTTACGCGTGGCGATGTCCACAACAGTTTCAATCCAAATTCACGAGCCACATCTGTCCTAATGATTGTCACATTGGCTCCTGTGTCGACAATCAGTCTGCAGGGGTTCCCATTTACATGTGCGTAAATGAAAAGTCCATTACTGCCGCTACTAGAAGAGGAAATCTGCAGAGCTCTGGTGGTGGTGATTTCCTTCCCTCGCGTAGCTTGGCGAGCCGGACAACTCCTTCGAAGGTGCCCTTCACTACCACATTTCCGGCACTTCTGCTCTTGTTTCTTTCGGGCTGTTATGCTGTTCAGATGTCTTGCCAAGTCACCGAGTTCTCTCTCAAG
The DNA here is from genome assembly GCF_026930045.1 of Uloborus diversus. Taxonomy (NCBI): domain Eukaryota; kingdom Metazoa; phylum Arthropoda; class Arachnida; order Araneae; family Uloboridae; genus Uloborus; species Uloborus diversus. Next base: position 85,782,777 of record NC_072737.1, on the reverse strand, counting down.
TTCAGCGAGGTGGGACGACCTGGAATCAGACTCCTCAGCTTCCTGAGTCCGGATTAGATTGCGATCCACACGGGTTGCTTCTTGGGCGGCCTCGTATCTCATCGCATTTACTACAGCAGAATTCAGGTCTTTGACATCCGCCATCCGTAGAGCTTTCTGGATTTCCGGATCTCGAACCCCGTCGATGAAGTAGTAGAGTACCAGGTTGTCTCGAACATCCGCAGGACAGTCGCAAAAAGCAAGGTGAGACAGTCTCTCGACGTCCGCCGCTAGCTCTTGCAGGGTTTCCCCGGTTTTCTGGTAACGGGACTTCAACTGGAGTCGGCTGAAATCTTTCTGGCACTTCTCACCGAAGCGAAACTCCAACGCAAATGTGAGGGTGGCGAAATCCAGGCGCTGGCTGTCCGGAATTGTCTGAAGAATGTCCGCTGCGTCACCTCTGAGGGATGCTGCAAGATGGCAGGCCTTGGTAGCAGAGTCCCATCCGTTCGCTTCCGCCACTATCATGAATTGAGTTTTGTAAACCTGCCACGAAGTTTTCCCATCAAATGTGGCCAGTTTAATGGACGGTCGAGCAACAGATGTGCTAGCGCCAAACTGTACAGAGCTGCTTTCCGCAGTCGCCAATCTTCTTTCCATGTCTTTAATTATTTCTTCCTTAAATGAAGTAAATTTCTTGTCTTCTTCTTCCAACTTATTTTCCACATTGGCGATGCGCTCTTCCACAGTATCAAATTTTTCTTCCAGAGCATCAACTTTATCTCCCATGGCGGTTATTTGATTCTCCATCATGGTTTTCATCGACGTTAGGTCACTTTTTATTTCATCTTGACTTGTAGTAATTTTAGCAGTTAAATCACTATTTAACTGTTCTTGGTTAGTCGCCAAACTTTCGTTCAAGTCACTTTTCACAGCATTAATTGCTTTCAGAAGTTGTTTTTATTGGTCATTCATTGCGCGAGTAATCACCATAAAAAAAAATAAAGTCCCAAATTCAAAGTCTTTATGAAAAAATGACCTAAGTCACACTTACTCCAAGAAAGTCCAGAAAAAGCCCCGCGTTGGACGCCAATTGTAACGGATCCGATGCGGCTTCCAACTTTCTTGAAAGGACGACACAGTTCTTGATTAAAAATACAGGAAATTTATTTACACTATGTACAGGAAAGAGCGTCAACAACTGCTAAATTAATCATTCATCAGCAATCAAGCAAATATCACACAACACCGTAAACTCAACGGTTACACACGTATTTACTTCCAAATACGAAAAACAACACAGCGAAATGCCTCGCAATAAACAGAGTTAATACACTCTCAGTACAAATTCTCAATCGAAACTAACTCTTTATCATGCATAACGGCTTTTTATACACACCGAAAGAGTTCTCTCAACTATTCCAGAAAATGCTACACCGTTCCACACTTTCTTATTTCTTTTCATTCACAAATCTTATCAATGAAAAAAATAGGGGGCCCATATACTTCAGCCGAATGTATAGGGCCTGTATATTCATATAGGCCTCTACGCCTCTATAAAATTTCATCCAAATCGAAGATGGTCGAACGGGGGTCATTTGACATGGAATGACTTTATATTTGCTAGTGAAAATAAGTGAAAAGGCAAAGAAAGGTCAAAACTTTTCATTCTTTCTCCGAACGTTGTTCTGAAGTTAGATTTCAATTTTGTATTTCATACCTCCCCCCCCCCCCCACTCCGTACTGAAAACAATGCAATTTGGATACCGTCTTTATTTCATCAATTACATATCTCTTTCGGATTCCAAAAAATTTCTTTGCAACCATATTTTGTGTCGTATTTTTTCACATTAATTTTGTTATTACTTATAAAAATCTCGAACTAACTTATACAGCTGGGTGGCACACTACAGCGGGTTATTTTTTGGGACAGAATAAATACATAACAAAAATGATTATTTATCGACCATTAGAACAAATTTCGCACAGGGCTGCGAAAGCTCTAAGCACGCCCCTGCTAATTTACTGCCTACATATAAATAGAAAAGTGACATGCCCTAAAAAGAGGGAATTAAAAAATTATTTACTATCTCTTGTGGTTTCGGTCAGGTTTTCTTTTCTTCCTTTTTCAAGCAGTCATTTTCACTACTCAAATGCAATGAAACTTATAACAGATTGAAAAGTTTCGACATTTTAAAATATATTTTAAGCAAACATTCAAAAATTTCCCCGCGATTTGGGGGATCATCCCTTTGTTTCCGCACTGCGTACAGGTCATCATTACGTGGAGGACATGGAGTAAGGCCCCTATATTTATACTAGCTGACGCATCAGCTTAAGATTAGCCGTTTTGGATAGGAGGGCGTGTTTGAGTGGTTGTCTTTTCTGTCGAGTTATCCCGTTTGGTGATAAATTCACTGTGAGCAATCGTGGCCCCACTCAATTAATGGCGCTGGCGCTTAATTAATGAGTAATTAAGTATTGAGTGGGGCCATGGAGCAACTATTAGCGACACGTGAATTTTCGTCAAATTTATCGAAATCTGAAATTTTACTATGGTAACCCTAGCAGTGCAGCAATGAAAAATTCGATCCAAAATGGCCAAACTGAAGCTGATGCGTCATGCCTCGGCCTATATAAACAGCGGCTCTAACATGGAGGAGCGATGCGTGTCCGTGTCGGGATTTGAACCACGGATTTTTCTGATGCTAACCCATAGTGCTTTAACCACTGAGCAAAGTTAGATTGTGTAATTTCTGACGTACGCCGCATCACTAGTTCGTTAATCTGAAAAATTATGATTTTTTCCTAATTTTCTAATTAGAATGAAAGAGTTTTAGCTTTTTAAACTCTTCCACTTTCCCCGGAAGTCACCAACAAAATCTGCAGGCTTTTTTCTGTTACTTGCAGACATTGAGCAAGCAAGAAATAAGAAAATGCCTCCTTGCTAATAACAATAAGTACAAGTATAAACAACAAAAAGCACAAATTTACAACTGCAGACTCCGTACTTCAGGGTTGCAAAGAACCATGGGCGCCCATATGCAAAATTGTAAGGGGGGGGGGCTCAGAAATTTTAACCAGAGTTTAAATAGCAGGATATTTTCCCTTGGAGGCAGATTTCAGGATAGATTAGAGTCATTAAAATTTGACATTTTTAATTACTTATTCATTAATCACTGGAGAAGAAATATTTTTATATTTTTGCAAAGAAAAAAGTATTAAAAGCAAGGAAATTCTAATTTCCAAGGGGGACTCAAGCCCCCCTTTTCCTTCTATATGGGCGCACTTGCAAAGAACCCTTGTCCCACTGGAAAAGATGTGAGCGTGTGGATGTTCATCCTGCAAAAAAAATTATTTATTGATCAACTTCGCTAGAAAATAACAAACAACTGATAGTTTAAAAAAAATAATTATTAATCAAAGAAAATTTACCTGCATCAGAGGACAGAAGAGAACCTTTTTTTTTTTGACAGTCATCGTCGCTTTTCTTTCCTCCTTACAGTTTCAAAACGGTGCTCATAACCGTGAAATTCTAAAAGGCTCCCAAAATGAAAGTTACCGGGGTAAACACATGGCTGTAGGGTAGAAATTCAAGATTTAAATTTTTAATTAAAATCCTTGTTATCGATTCACCATGTCTTCTGAAACCGTCGTATTAAATTTAAGTAAGTTTGAGTCGTTTTTTGTATGAATGATCCCGGAAATAAATTATAAAAGTTTGAAAGATCAATAAACGTTATGAATAGTAGTACACTTTTAAATGTCAAAATATTCGTTAAATGATCGATAGCTGAACAATTATTATTGTTTGAGTTCAAGTAGATTTAAATAACTAAAAATCATCTTAGTATGATGAAATGGAATAGCAATTCAGATTTATATCAGCTAAATTCATTGAATTAATATAGCTTAAAGCTGCATGTTTGGGTGATTCTACAGTGAGTGGGCAATTTTACCATTGGGTCATTGGCCGATTTTGTCTGTTATTGTGTTTTTTTGTATAAAATGTTTTCTGTTATAGTTTTCAACTATTTAAAAATATACTTTCGGTAAAATTGTTGCATATTTGACTGTAAACTGTCAAACCTTATGAATTCAAATTTTCACTTTTGTCTGCTGTTTCCCACTTTATATGAATAAATCTTTTGGAATAATCGTAAATATACAGTTTAACTATTTTTGCAGTTATTACTTTGTAAAATATATTACACTAAATCGGTGTTTTTTTCACCCAAAGTATTATTAAGGTCTCCTCAGGAAATCAAGATTCTTGATTAGACTAGTTCTCCCTAAAGAGAGGAAAAAAAAGCTTTTGGTAATAATTTTGTGCGATGATGACTTATTTTTAATACAATATTAGTATATTTTCATAGGGATGGAAACACTTGGAAATGTTCTTCTGATTTTAAAGTTAAAAAATTATGGTTATGGCCAAGGTCAGCTGGGGGGAGAACAATTTAAATTTGGTACTTTTCCGTCAGACAGCCACAAGTGATAATTCGCCAAATGATTACACCCAATGCCAAGCGAGTACACCCAACAATGGTTGTAAGAAAATTGCCAGATTTCTGCATCAGTTTGGTGAGTAATCACTTGACGTTAGATGTAATCATTTGGCGATTTTCGCTTGCACCTGGCTAACGGAAAAGTACCTTAACTTTTACCGGAAAATGGCAAAAATCGTGTCCAATTACATTTAAAAACATTAATTTTGCAAAGCAGTGGGAATGATTGGACCCTACTAAATGATGTGCCTGGGGTTCGCATTTTGGTGTCAAAAACTATTTTTTGTTCTCACTACTGTTCTACTTCAGATGAAACTGACAAAATAAGGCTAAAGTAGTAATATTTAAAGTGCATGCCAGAATGTTGTACACAATTGTATGTATTATTAGCCTTCTCTTTTCCAGGGATGCCCATTCTCCAAAGGCAGTGGCACACCTTCTCATATACTACCTCCCCCCCTCCAATTGAGATTGAAAACCCTGGAAAATCAACCCTCCTAAAATTTCAATGGCACACTCTGTGTCATGGAATTCCCCTCGTAGGTAACCCTGCCTTTTCACTTGCATACAAAGAGAGAAAAACATCACCATTAACAAACATTCTGAAGATCTTCGACCAGCTAGCATTGAACCCAGAAACCTCCAATTATGATCTAAATATAACACAAGTTTTGCACTTACTGAAGAATCACTCATTATTTCTTGAGAGGAAAAAAAATCGTACATTTCAAATATATTCATGGTTAAATTTTTCATTTTGTGTCTTTAAACTTTTGAATTTCATATTGTAAAATAGTGGTTTGAACATTACAGGTGACAACACATTATGGGCTCCATATAAAACTTTGTTCAGTGTTGTGTATGGTGCTATCGCCCTGAAAGATACCAATGCTGTGCAAGACTTGGAAGTAGCTTTGAAGCGCCATAAACCAGATTTAATATGTCTGTTAAAGAATCCGGTACGTTACATTTATTTTTTATAAGTTAAGTTACTATTATTTTTTATTTTAAATAGTGTGTCAATGCCCCAAATTAGAACCTGAAAATATCATCTCGCGGTCATCACAAAGGGCAATTCCACAGTATCGGATTTGCACGAAGTTTTACCAATAAAAAAGTTCATTTTTTCAGAGTTAAAATGGATGAACTGAGCCGTTTTTTCCCCTCAATACTTATACATGTAGGTACAATATAAAAAACCTATAGAATTTCTGAAATAAGTTCAAACTTTAAACATTAAAAATAAAAAACCTCATGGTGTCGGACACAGATTGAAAGAAAAAATTTACTTATATTGAAAAAACTCAAGATTCAGCCAAATGAAGTTTTCAAAGTTTTGACTGCTTGAATGTTTTAAAGGAAAACTAAAATATGAATGATTTTTAAATGTTGACCAAATTAATTAAGGAATAAATAGCAAAAAAAAAAAATTATTGAGGTGTTGGACATACAATAGTTGCTGTGGGAGGTAGAATGTGCAAAGCAGGTAATGTTTGACATGAGATAAAGATCTTAAAAGGATGTTTAACTCTTACAATTGCTATTAAAAGAACAAATAAAAAGCCAAGAATGCATGCTCATTGTAAAAGTCGAATGTGAATGATTTTGAGCATTCAAATTTAAAACAAATGCCATAAAGAAGTGACAAGTTCTTCAAAATACAGCTGTTTTATTTTTACTGCTCATTATGGTGGCAGTTTGTAGAACTAACAGCACGTATTACTTCTGGATAAAAATAATAGCTAAAAGTATCATTACTAAAGACGTACCGAGTAGCACTTTGGCCGAGTACCGAGTACTCGGTCTTTCACTACTCGGCCGAGTACCGAGTTACCGAGTACTCGGCTTTTCACTACTCGGCCGAGTTACCAAGTACCAATTATGTTTTAAGAAGAACCACCGACACACATGTGATGAATTTTGAACTTATTGGAATAGTAGTATAGACCTCCTTGTCCATATAATAGTTTTTAAAACTAAATTCCTGCTGAAATTTAATTACGCATTATATAAACAATTTTGTTTGTGTCAAAAATTTTACAAAAAAAAAAAAAATTTTTAAATTAAAAATAAATAAAAAGTATGATTTATCAAGTTGGAGTTAAAACAAATTACAGTGAAATCCCTCTAATGCAGACACTAACAGGACAATTTTTTTTTTGTCCGCAATAGAGAGGTGTCCGCAGGAGAGGGGTTAATAATGTTATTTGCATTGGAACTGGGGAATTAAAAATTGTCCGCATAAGAGGGATGTCCGTTAGGAGGGGTTTCACTGTATACCAATCAATTACAGTTCTAGTCAACATAAATAATTTTTAAAAACAGATAAAACAAATATGCAGGAACACTGCAGACACGTGTTTCTGACCCCCCATTACAAGGAACGTCTTTTTCAGTGCATAACATGTGAGCTAAAGAATGTAAAGACATACGACAAAAAAATCCGAGTTTTGTCTTTAAATCCACGAGCTCCAATTTTGTGCATTGAAAAAGAAATTCCTTGTAACACCAAATACGTGTCTGCAGTGTTCCTGCAGTGTGCTTTTAACGTTGTTTTATTTCCTTTTATTTTTTAAGCAAAGGTATTTTTATATTTTTTATAACTAATTTTTGTTTGTAGCAAAAATTCATTCTTAATATAAAAATTCCATATTTTCTATACTTACCTTTTTTGCATAATTTTTAATAAATAAGTTTTATTAACTTTGGGGACATTAAAATAAAGATTTATTCCATTGAAGCATTACAAACTTCATTTATCTCAAAATTTAAATTTGACTTATAAATTTTAATTGTAAATGATTGCAGAATATAATGCTTGCTCTTTTTTTTATAAATTTTAGTATCTGTCTTGGACATCATTCAACTTTTTGCAACTACTCGGTATTGGCCGAGTATCTGATCAGAATTTGGCCGAGTACCGAGTACTCGGCAAATTGGCCGAGTAGGCCGAGTACCGAGTAGTTACCGAGTACTCGGTACGTCTCTAATCATTACTTAGTAATGCTAGCATTGAAGCATTATCTGTAGTTATCTATGAATGTTTTTAGTACAAATTCATTTAATTCTGTAATTATAATTTTATTTTATAATATTTTTTTTAAAATCATCATTTTCTATGGGAAAAGGTTGGCAACAAAAATACACTCACTCATTGAGACCTTTTCTTTAACGTCATTTAAGGGGGTCATTAGGGGGCAATTGGCCCTCTCTGACTTTTAAAAGTTAGTGTACTTACAAATAAGTAGGCGTGATTTTTGTTTTTTTTTTCTTTTATTTGCATTGAGAATACACTCTTTGCCCTCCCCCCCCCCGGAAAACGTCGAAATGAAGGGCCTACACTGACATATGAGATTTAACTGAAATGTTATATATATATATATATATATATACAGTGAAACCTCCCTTAACGGACACTCCCGAATAACGGACACCTCTAGTTAACGGACATTTTTGCAAGTCCCAGTCCCTCAATATAGGCCATTCCATGTAATTCACTCTGAATAACGGACACTCCGAATAACGGACAGTTATTTCACAAAAAATTTCCCTTGCGATCGTAGCACTTCCGTTTTTTTTTTCTTTTCACAGAATATCTTAGTAACTGCTTGCCTTACAAAGTTTTCATCCTCCACAACTGATATTCCCCCCCTCCCCCCATCATTTCCTTATCACTGTTTCTTGGAATTAAAAGGGTAACTGTTCAAAAGTTAAGATAAAAAAGAGGAAACGGGGCTCTTTTTCTAACTGGGGCTCTCAGGAGATGCAATTGAGCAGACCGGCGCCGGTAGTAGTCGGCTTTATGGCGCCGTGGTTTCGTTGGATTGTTTAATTTTTAGACATAAAAAAGATTTGCCCATATTCAAGGTCATATTGCCAACTGTCAATCATGCAATAGTGATACTCGAGATAAAATAAATAAATTAACCATAAAAAAGTGTGGGGGGGGGAGGGGGTTCCTCCGCCGAATCGCCGCCGTTGGTAATGCTAAAAAGAGATGTCAAACTGTTTTAAGTAATTACTTTAATTGATTAAATGCTTTTTAAGACAAGTGTGTGCTGTCAGTATACCTTTATTAAGAAAAAACAGATTAATTACACTTGACGTAAAATGTAGTAAACCTTTCGCAATTGTTTCGATTGTGTTCTACAAAGGGAACAACAGCCCATTTTGAAAAAGGTAAATTAAGTAGTTCCTCCTAATAGCGGACACCTCCCAATAACGGACAAAACTTCTAGTCCCTTGACTGTCCGCTATTCGGAGGTTTCACTGTATAAATATATATGTACATTGATTTAGAAAAACTGGAGTAACAGTAATCCGACTATTATTTTTTCTTTAAAAATGCAGTGTGCAGATGATTTTTTTCATCAGCTAGGCGATGTCGAATACCATGTGAGAACTTTGGATCATTTTTACTTCCTCAACCAAGTGCGAAGAAATATAAATGATTTGTTATAATTTAAAAATACTTGCAAAGTAATAGCTAATAGAGTAATAGAGTGTTTAGAAATTGATCGGGCGACTATTTTATTCATTTGCGCAGCAGCGATTAATAATTTGCAGGATTAACGCTCAATCATACATCATGACTGCTGGCGATTTTTTTGTTAGTTTATAGTCCATTGGGCTGACGATTTTTTCGTTAGTTGAAAGTAAACCAACTGGTGCCGAGTTTCAACCTGCGGCTTTGGGCGTGAAGGTCAACATCAGACCACTAAAACACCCTGCTAGCTGATATCTACAAAGTGAGCACTGGCTATGATGTGCCCTAAGATTTCTAAAAAGGGCTTAAGGTTTCTGAATAAGGATTCTTTAAAAGTAACATGCCGTGTACACTGTAAGAAATTTCCTAAACGTCTCAGGTTGTTTACCAGCAACGTTCTGGAGTATTACTTTTTTTCCACTAGATTACGAAACAGTTTCCTAAATTGTTACAAGTAGCTTTAATACAGGTTCTTTACTGTTGTGAAAAATACTTATAGCTAGCAGTGTCAAATTATCAGCAGTGTATCGCATTCAGCTCAAACACGGTCCATCCAGATAAGTTGAGCTCCAAGCCTATGGATACTGAATCATTGCCAGAATTGCAAGCAATAAGCTGTTAGGTATTTGCTTGTAATTCTGGATTTGCTTTAGCCATATTTTCAAAAATACTTTATGAGATTTCTGGGTAAGTGAGGATGGTGTTAAGGTATTGTTATAAACATACATACGTTTTCTATAAAGGTTACTGATTTCTTCTAAAAACGCGATTGGCTTTTATTGGAAAGGAAAGTAAGTTCTTCAAAAAGATTCCAAGTTAATTGCAGGAAGATTAATGACTCTCTGTGGAAATTTTCTTTGTGGAAACTTGTGAAGTGGAAAGCCAGTTATGTTACTGGCAAAACTTAGACCCATTAACTGCCCGTTATTTTCCAGGAACGTTTCTGATTTTGTTTTACAGCCTAGTAACATAAAACCATGTAATGATTGAGGTTGTTATCTTTTGACTATTATGATGCTGACCTGGTCTTCAAGTCTCACAAGCGGTGTCAATCATCCATCACAATTTCCCTTTCTTATGGAGAGGTGAAATAAATGGATTCAGGAACTACTTGGGCTGAAAAATTTTCTGGCGCACATCTTACAAAATGTTGGTTGTTTTACTTACAAAAATGATAATGATATAGTTCATTTGAATGCTAATTTAATCTTGTGTTTTTAGTTATGTTCCTGAAAATGTTACTGAACATCTCGAAACGCAGCCATTTTCACCAAGTGTGGTTCAAGAGAGATTTTGAAAATATCGTTGAAGATGAAAATCTGGAAGAAGTTATTGATGAAATTGTACTAATATGCAGCGAAAAATTACCATCTAGCAGTTTATTTGCAGATAACCTCTATAGTTTATCTCACTAGTCAACAAAAGAAATTCGTGATAACTACTGAAAATTCTTCTTATGATACATTGAAAACTACAAATGATCCAGCTTCATATGCCAACATCAAACTGTCAGTCGAAGAAATTAATGTAGCATTAAATTTGAAAAATCAAGATATTTCTTCTTTTACTTTTCCTTCAACAGGGGGAAGAAAATTTAACCCAATATGGAAAAATGAATTATTACCAAATAAAAGTGTGAAAAATAGAAAATGGCTGGTGTATAGTCAAGAAAAAGATGCTATCTTTGGCTTACCATGTACTCTGTTTGCCCTCCCACATGAACAGTCAGTATGGGGAACAATAGGTTATAGAGGATGGACAGAACATCAAGGGAATTGTGATATTATTTTACATGAAAAATCGAAAGACCATTTATCTGCTCAAATTGCAAGAATACAATGGATCTCGCACAAAAGAATAGATTCGGGGTTAGCTGAGCAGTCAGATAAAATAGTGCGTCATAACAGAAAAGTGATGTCTGTTGTCATTGATTGCTGCCGATATTTAAGTGAAGGGATGCTTGGGTTTCGGAAAAAGCACTTAACCAAAGGAAAACTCATGGATCTTTTCTGACTCTTAAGTAAATACAGTCCAGATGCCAGGGTTTATCTTGAAAAAATTGACAGAGCGAGAACTGAAAAAGCAAAGCTGGGTTTTAATTTCTTGAGCTATAGAAATATTTATGATCTGGTAAACATCATAAGGGTCAATTTTGTTTCTAAAATATTGAATAATGTAAAAAATACCCATGATTTTGGATTCAACTAAAGACATTAGTAAAAAAGAAGTATCAACGTTAGTGCTTCAATTACATTGAGCACACTGGCGGCTTATTAAATTTTCACTGGTGGAGATACCACAGGATATAACCTTTTTCAAGAAGTAATAAGATGCCTCAACTTACTTGGACTTGATCCTAATGGAATTGTTGGTCTGAATATGGATGGAGCAGGTAATATGCGAGGAATATTCATTGGTGTAAAAACTCTTATCCAGAAAGAATTTCCCAAAGCATTCCATATATGGCGTTCATTGCACAGATTTGCATTAGTAATAGAGAAATGCATGAATATTTGCCCCCAAATGAATTTTTTTTTTCTCTTTTAGAGGAAATTGTCTTCATGTCCGGATATAAAAAGCATGATCTCTTTACTAAAAACTTAGAAGAGGGTCCCTCAAAAAAAAATACGACTGAAAATAGTTTTCATTACAAGGTGGTCTTGCAGAAATGATGCACTGCAAGCAGTCGTCACATGCTACAATGCGTTAAAAGAGACCTTCAATGCATTGTCAAATGACACAAAATTTGATGATGACACAAAGGCATCAGCCACGGGCCTGTTAAAACAAATGATGGTTTTTGAAGTTACGTGCTCTATGCATATTGTCTCAGCAATTTTCAAAAGTTTATCACCAATCACAATCATTCTGCAATCTAAAGTAATTGATTACGGTAGTGTAACAAAAATCCTTGCAGATACCAAAAGTAAGCTAGCAAAAATGAGAAGTGATATGGAATGAAAAGAAGTAAAAGATTTAAGTCGAGCCTTTGCTGATGAAAATAATATTGAACAAGCACACCTTAGAAGCAGAAAGCGTGAAATGTTTGCAGACGAAACAGCTGTTGATGAAAACATAGAGGATCCTCTAATAAGAATCAAAGTGGAGGTTTATTTTTATGTGTTAGACTCACTTATTAATCAACTCAATGACAGATTCTCCAATGCTTCTTTTTCAGTTGTTTCGCAAATAGTGGTGTTCTCCCATGACTGAATTTTGAAAATTGCTAAAGAAAATGAAATACTAAACCAAAAATTCTTACCATCAGTAAAAGAGTTATGTGAATTTTACGATCTTGAGAGCAGACAAATAACAGAAGAGCTTGAAAGATGATGATGAGGACTCAGACTGTGACGAATGCCTTACGTCGACTGATCAGTGGATAAAAAAAAGGTTTCATTAGACCTTACAGGTGCTTCCAACATATGTTGGCATTTTCTCAACTCACTTTGTTGTACTGCAGCCTGCTATCGTTACCTGTAACAAGTTGTCCACCGAGAGAAAAATGAGCCGTTTGAAAATTATAAAGAACAGATTAAGGAGTAGTTTAGGAGACGATTGGCTTTCAAGTTTATTAATACTGTCTTCTGAAAGTGACATTCTCAAAAAAATCACAAATGAAGGAATTATTTCTAAGTTTGCTATGTCAAGTGCACAGAGAAAACAGCTTCTTTTGTTAAAATGTTATACATAGTGCATTTCCTACGTTTAAAAAAAATTATTTCTTAGTCTCAGTGTGAATTTTTCCTACCAAGAGGGCATACATATGTTCTGTATACTCTGAAAAAATTGCTGTTTTTTTAGAAGGCATTTATTATTAAAATATGTTTCCAATTTTGCATAAAAGTTTTGCCTATTGTTCCAAATATTACTATTACAACTGTCATAAGTTTTAAACACTCAATTCATTTTTTCAACTTGTAATTATCAAATTAATGATGTTTAATATTTTGGTTCTTTATTTTTTATGTTAATTCAACCAAATTTAGTTTTTTTTTTTTACAATGAATGTAGAAGTTATTTGGATGTAAAAGTTTATGCATAAAAATGATTGTTAAAACATGGTAAAACATTCAGAATTTCTTTAAAACTATCATTCTTACAATATTCGAGTTCTTTTTGTATTCAAAGTGTATGTAAATATATCATTGTCTATACCTGTGATTGCTGTTGTAAATATAAAATTAATTTTCCTATTTGTAATGATTCTGCTTGTTTCATTCAAATTTATAATAAAATTTCTGACATATTATAAAATATGCAATGAAAAGTTTTTTTGTTGATTCTTCTCAAAATAGATTAAAAAAACATATTTTATCAACTCTAGTAAATACTATGATAATAATCATTTCATTCGATTTTAAACATTTAGGCTGCTTTTCAGTGTCTTGGTAAGATAAAAAGAGTGTTTCCAGGGGTCTGGCCAGACGAAATTTGGGTCTGTTAACGGACCCTTCACAAAAATCCGATCAACTAAAACGGACCTTTCGCAAAAATCCTATCGACCAAAACGGACCCTTCACAAAATAAAATTCTGATAAATAAGAAGGGATCTTTCACAAATTATTTATTGAAACAGCAAATCTTTAATCAAAATAATGCATATTTTCTGTGCATAAAACCAATAATTTTGGAACTTTTTTTAAAGTTAAAACAGGGATGAGCTTATACAAAATCAGCTAATTTTGCAAAAAAAAAATTCGGCACTCTTGTGATGCTTCTGCAAACGATAATAAATATAATGCTTGTTTGTTTCTTTGAAAGACAGCTGAAAGTCAGTTTAGTTTTGAATAATTTTGCTTGTTTGTTTTATCATAGCTATTTAGCAGCAGTATTGTTGCAAACTTCTCTGAAAAGACTTGGTAAAGACTTTGCCTCATAAGCACTTTTCTCCCTCACTTCCATGAATTGATAAACAATAAATGAACTTAGAACTTCAAAAGGATTAAAGGGGTTAAGAAAAATTGTGATCGCTTCAAATAAGGTTACCAACTTCAAAATTATCGCCACTTAATGTTTTACCAGCTTGGCAATGTATTTGCGTTTCTATGGTGCAATGTGTAACTGTTACTTTGGAAGACAATTATATGGATTTGATTTTTCGATGCTAACAAGGATGTTTAACTTTAAATCAACTCTTTTATTTACCGTTTTTTCCTCTAGATGCCTACATTTTGAAAAGTGCAATCCTTTTACATCCGATGTGAGAATCATATTTTATTCTTTTTTCAAGTTAACTTCGCTTTATTAGGATACAAATATATGAAAAGTCTCTTTATTTTTGTTACAACGTTTATGTCAAGTTTTTAAAGTGAAATGACATTCTCTAGTATGAGTCAAAAATTAAAATGCTGAAACGTGGTTTAATTTTATTTTTGTTTCAACTGTGTCGATAGATATTAATGATATGCTTATCATAGGCCCCTAAAATGTGATTCTAAAATAATTTTATCAAAACACTTTTCACTTTGAACGTTTTTGTGACGGATAACTCGGCAAATGAAATTACCAGATATCATGGGGTCCGATAAAATGCTTGTGATATCTTTTTAAAAGCACAGGAAGCAATTCCTTATTTTTGAAAAGGGCAGGGCTCATTTTGAGCACTAAATTAAGGGCAGGACGCATTCTGCCGATGTAAAAAAAGGGCAGGGCGCTGTGCCTTTCAAAAACTGCTTAGCAAGAACACAAGTAGATACTATCTGAATGAACCTTTTGTGTGTGTTTTATTTAAATTTTTCTTGTTGTAATTTTGATATGAATGACAATTTTAGTTTGACCAGAAACTAGAAAAAAAAAAAAAAAACTCACAGAATATATGTTTAGCTACTGTTTATTTATCATTTTGTTTCATTAACATTGCACAGAATTTTTTTCCATTGATCACCTTTTAAAAGTTAAAAACATTTTAGCCTCGAAGCCACATACACCGGGAAGCGGTAAAGAAGGCATCATCATCTGGTATTGCTATTACAGGACAGGCTGGACTTCAAATCCTCCCACAGTCCCTCATAGATGAAGCCCTTATCATTAGTGATATGTTCGATTTAAATGAAATTACAGCTTTGGAGTTGCTTATTGCAGGTATTGATTTCATATTTTAAAGAAAGTTAGTAATTTATCATGTAAAGCTCCCTGTTCTAAATTCTAAAAATATTTTGCCATCTTCACATATAAACAAAAGATGTTTTCAGGTTCCTACTAGTATTAATATGATTAATAGATATGATTTTTTATTTCAAATATGGTAGTTTAAAAGAAATATATCAAAATATCATGATATTCAACTACTCACATGTCTCTTACAATTGACAACAGCTTCTGGTGTGTTCTATATAATCACATGGGGGGGGGGAACCCATTCAGGCGCGGATCCAAGGGAGAGGAACTGGAGGGAATGACCCCCCCCCCCCCAAAATCCCAAGTGTATCTAAAAATTTTTAGAACAGAATACAGAAAAATTCTTCCGTTTTTTAAAACTTGAACTTAAAGAAAGGCGGTTGGAAAAGCAAGGAGAGAATTGCAAAAGTGGATCCAAAGATGGAAACTGTTCGAATGCCCCCCCCCCCCTCAAAAAAATCCAAAGTGTACCTAAAACTGTTCAGAAACAGGAGTACGGTCGACTCCCGCTACAACGTGATTCGACTTACACGAAATGGCTATAACACGAATTTTTCACAAGTAACAAATTTTAGAGCAACTGCGAATTATTTGCCCACAACACGAATTTTTCCTGGTAGGAAGTATCAGCTTCTTTATTGGCTACTAAATATTTATTTCATGAATGTTATTACATCCCTTTAAGCATCATTTACAGCCAAAGTTCCCACACCAAACTAGTCCAGTGCATCAAATAACCACTTAAGCTCAGTCACTTTCCTATGCTGGGCTGATGAGTGCTAATAAGCACTAAACTGCAGTCCTCGGCTGGAAATGACTGAGCTGGCGGTGTATTTCATGTATTTTTCATTTATTTTTTTCATTCTAAGTATAAAAGTTGATGAAATAAAATGGCACCTTAGTGTTTGTCTAAAGTTTGTGAAGATGGGAAGAAAAAGAAAGTTTTTCTGATAAAAAAATAAAATAAAAAAGGCTAAAAGATTCTCGATATGCTTGAACAACTACAAAACGTCGACCGTAGCGGGACAATAAATGGAATGAATCTTCCATACGTACAATTAAAAGTCAAAACAAAAAGATATCCGTTAAAGTTCAGAACTTAGTTTTCAATATTGCAGCTCGCAAAGCAGTCTAGCAAAGTAAATATTATGAAAATGGAAGCTGCTGTTGTATTGTGGGAGGATCAGGAAGAGGAGATGTTGCCACAAATTGAAACATTTTAAGAGAAAAGGTGAAGCAACCGTATTTAAAAATATTAGATAAGAATAATGATCGGATCATGGAACATAAATCATCAGTATCTTCATTTTTAACTCTTAAATATTGTTACTGTATCTTCTGTACTGTATAGTGCATCATTTTCATAGCTGCCAACTTGTAAGATTTAGCCTTACATTGTAAGATTTTTGAAGGTATTGTAAGTTTGTAAGATCTTATGGCATAATTGTAAGATAATTAGGTTTTAGATTTCTGAGGTATTGCTTTTTTTTAATGAGTTTCTTGTTATGTTGCTTCAGAAGAATAAAGAAACTGCAGATGAAGAGCCTAAGATAAGCTCCAAAGTGAAAACTTTTGTTGTGAATAAGTTATTGAAATAAAATTTTTGAATGTTGCTAAGTCAGCAACTTAAGAAAGCTTAAGTTCCAGTTAAAGTAGTTTCAGCAAAAGCAGCTGACTGCATTAATTTATGAAAGAAAAAGTAAGATAATACGGCAAGTTATTAGTTTCTTCCAAAAGAATATTTTTAAAGATTAATATTAAATGATGCATCTTACAGAAAAATATTAGACAATATTTTAAAAATTCACACTTGTATTCTTAAATTTTTAAATGCACAGGCCTGCCTTTTTGAAACTAACTGCTTGTTGTAATCCTATGTTTCTCTTTTGTAAATCCATTTTTTTTTCCTGATTAATTACAAGTAAAGATATGAAAATATAATGTTTTTAATTTTAACGGTTTGTTGTGTGTTGGTTAAAAAAGTGTACAAATACACCCACGGCATGCATTGTAAGATTTTTTAAGTTGATATGTTGGCAGCTGTGCATTTTAGTTTTGCTACATGCTGTGTGTACCATGTTGTTTCATTTTATTTCTTTCATTCCCATTGGTCATTCATTTTTTTGCATCTTAAAGTATTTCATGTTGAACAACAGTTTTTTATTTTTTAAATACAGTAAAAGTTCAGTTTTTTATGTAAGAAACTAGTGTATGGTTAAGGAATGCTTTAGAGTAGTTTGAGGGGTATTTAAAGTGTAAAAGTATTTGGTGAGCTTTAAAAAATTTGTATGCATATATTTTTCCACAATGCAAAATTTGGACTTACGCAAGCAGTCTCGGAACGCACCCCTCACCTAAGTCGGGAACTTGACTGTACAGGAAAATTTTTCTGTTTTTTTGAACATGAACTAAGGTATCAGGAAAAGCAATTAGACAACAGCAGAAGCAGATCCACAGAGGGGAATCTCCCCCCCCCTTCCGCCTCCCAAACCTGATATACCTAAAAAATTTCACTACAGAGTGCAGGAAAATGCTTCTGTTTTATAGAACTTGAACTTGAAGAAAAGTTCCAGGAAAAGCGATTACAAAATCAAAGCTGATCCACCAAGGGGAACTGGAGGAATGTCCCCCCCCCCCCCCCCCCCCCCCGGCAAGAAAAAACAAAAAATCCATGTACCTAAAAATTTTTTAAACAGAGTGGAGGAAAATTCTTCTGTTTTATTGAACTTGAAGAAAGGTCCGGTGTGAAAACCAAGGAGAGAATTGCAAAAGCGTATCCAAATAAGGGAACTAGGAAATGTCCTTTTCTAAAACACAAAATCCCAAGTAAACCAAAAAACTGTTCAGAAAACAGGGTAAGGAAAAACCACCGGTAGTTGACACTTAAAAGATTATTTTTTCTATTTATTAACAATTTAGCTTGGAGGGAATTCATCCTAAGAGAAACTTTTAATACGTGATAACTGTACCAACTAGTGTCCTATTATAATGCAACAAAATAATTAGATTAATAAAATTAATGCACATTTTTTTTAAATAAAGAAAGACTTTGGGTTAGAGTTGACGCTAAACTGAAACGAGAACATTAAATTGTTGACACACCTTATTTTTAGTAGTTGATATAAGATTTGACATAGAAAACAGGAATTGCTTGATAAATGAATTTGTGCCTACTTAGTTGGAATTCAGGAATTGCGCTGCCGGATCTAGGCGGCAGCAATATGGTTCTTGGCTTACCTTTTGTACACGGTCAATACCCTTTGCTCCCCCCCCCCCATCCCCAGTTCCCCGTGTAGCAACTTCTAGAAGGATGCAAATTTACGCTATCTCTGTTGTTTTTTTGTTGAACCTCGATATAAAATTTCAAGGAAGGTGGGTAAGAGTGGCAGGATTTAGCTTTTGCTCCGGTTCTGAAAAATCGAAGATCGGCCACTGCAGGAATGTGAAGATAGTTATAGAAAAATACAAAAGTTTAATGCTTCCCTCATAGGTTAAAAGTTATGCTAAGTTATAAGACTGAGAAGTTTACATGAAATAAAATGAAAGAAAGGGAGGTTCAACTGAACCAATCGCTGCCACCAGAGGTCTATTGTACTAGTCCCCAAACAGAAGTCTTAAATTCAACCAGCAGCTGAAGTAAAATTCAGCAAACACCCAATTGGAATATCATTAATCTCCCATGGTTCAAACAAACAATGACCAAGGTGTTCAAACCTATAGGCAGAAAACACTTTGCAATCACACAGGGTGTGAGTAATAGTTTCCTCATTAAAGAAGTAACCTCTGCAAATTGGATCATTACTGATAACTATTATAGCATGGTGCTGCTTTAAGGTGTTAATATCAGTAAGGACCAAAAGGGTTCATAATTCTATTTTTGTTAAGAAACGAGTATTTCGGCATATGAGTATTTTTGGACTACGTTGGGACTATTCTGCTCCGGTCTCTACACGGAGTAAGTTAACACAAAAATTCAAGTTCAGGGACTGAGTAAATATTTTTCATCCTACTTAAAGGCTCATCGATATAGCACAGTACAGCTTCCCAGTTTCAGTTCAATTTATCCACTTTAGGACCATTTCCAATCTCCCAATTTTTTTACTTGCTTTTTGCATCTGTTTTCCAGTAATAATCTTTTAAAATAAGTCTTTTTGAACACAAACCTGTTTAAACTGTCTTTTGTATTCATTTGGTGTAAAGTTATCATAAAATTTAAAACTTCTACAATTCAGTGACACAACCAGAAGGGGTGGAGCAGAGGGCGGGTGCCACCCACCCTAGAATGCTGATTAGAATGTTTTTATAAACATTTCTTATAGAGATAATAATAGACCTTGGGAAAACAAAGTCATTTTAATAAATTGAAAAAAAGAATGTCGCGAAAAATCTAAATTTCTTTTGAAAAGAATCTTGAAATTAAAATTTTCAGTCGTGGCGATTTGTAGATCAGTTAATTACATCCCCTCCCTGTTTTTTTTTTCTTTTTCCTAGTCTGTCTAAAAATAAGAAAGTCTTCATAATGCTTCTCTTTGGAAGCCCCCCCCCCCCCCCCCCCCACCGCCGAAACTTTTTAAGAATTCCTGGGGAGACGTACAAAACACCTTGCATTCTAAAAACAACGAGAATTGTTTAATATTGCTTTTTTTTGGAGGTTCAAATTTGAAAAATTGCCAAAACAGTAACGTTACCAAATATGGTCTACAGTCACATTTTTAAAACGTCAATTGCGAAAAATTTCGGGATAAGGGCCCGAATGTTCTTGTAGGAAGGCAAAAAATGAAGAAATTACAATTTCGAAAAATTTAAGGGGTTAAAGCGTTTAAATCCTTCATCACTGAATATCGCTTAAATACTTTGTTTCTTAGGACTTCAATTTCGAAACATTTTTTGGGAAGAGCCCCAGAACCCCACTGCTTGTAACATCATCAAATTTAGTCTGTAACTGCGTTTTAGGAATTTAAATTTCGAAAGATTGGGTGGAGGGGTGATCGATTTAGGTGATTTTTTTTTACAAAAAAATCGATCGGTGGCAAACACCCTTTAATCCTCTTTTATTTTGTTATATTATTATTAAAATATGTAAACTAAAAATTAAGGTTTCTTTCATTACTCATAGTATCTAATATTTCGTTTTACATTTTAATCAATTTTTAATGGAGTTAATTTAGCATTAGCTGTTTTACTCATTTTTCTTCTTTACACAGTTGTATGATTCAGAAATAAAAAATATGAATTAGTTGGTGCATAAATCATAAGACATTTTCTTTTTTTTTTTCTGACCAATGTTTAATACTTAGGCACTTTTAATATGAATTACAATTGTTATAATACTAATATGTTTGTGAACATAAAATAAAAAGGAATATTATATTATTTTGTTACATTAATGATGTATGAATGCATCATAAAAATACAGTACATAACTTTTTGGTCATTTTTAATAAAAAATAAACAATATTACTATGATTAATAATTTTTGTATTGGTAATAACGTAGTTGAAAAAATAAGTATAAAAAATATCATGATATTTTCAAAATAAATATCAGATATACCCTGGTTATGACCCCTGCAAATGTCTTCCTAATGTTTATTTCATAATGTTGGCAGCTGTGATATGTTGAACTGTGCTTAAAATTAGTTGATCCAGAGATCAGCATTACTGCTTACACATGTATAATAGTATATGTAGTAGTTATAAAATATGCATTACCGTATTTTTTTTTGCCCACATAGGTCAGCAGCAACAACCTCGTTTTCCGGGCTTAACTCGAGGCTTGGTTGCAATGTTACTGTATTATGATGGTCGTCGCAATTTGGTCAATGCTCTGCAACTTCTGGTTCAAGCAAGGGAAGGGAACACATGGACTTTAAACCTTGGACTAGAATTGAAGTCGGTCATCATGAAATTTACGGATCAGCTGAAAGAAGAAGGGCTTATGATGAAAATAATAGGTGATTCCTGGTTCTGTTTGCTATTAAATTCCTTACTTGTTCAAATTTAAAATACATTTCCTATGCACTCATTTTCCTCACCTTTTTTTTTTCAATTAAAAATGTCCCTTAGATCTGAGTAAATATGGTAGCAAAATTTAGAACAAGAATTTTTCACCTAAATTGTTCATATTCTCCTTGAAAATTCCTCAAGTGGGGAAATCTGGTCATCCTTTCAAGGCAGTCACTTTTTAAGCACTTTTGTTGTACTTGGAACTGCTGTCACAGAAAAATCTGAGCCTGCGTTTGCTTATATCTCAGCAACTAGAGCACTTAGAGACCTCAGGATTTCACTAAATGATTTGCTTAATCTTATGGTACAACTTAACACTGAAAAATTCAGTTCTAAAATAAAATTATCATTTCGGTTAGGATTCAAAACAGCAAATCTTAATATGTATATTTCTTATGTGCATATGTTTGTAGTCATAAGGCTTTTAAATGGCTGGACCGATTTTGATAAACTTTTTTGTGTGTAATTAAGTTGATCTGAGAATGATTTAGAGTCGCAATGGATTGAATTGGAAACGTTTTTGTTAATGAATTAATTTTTTTAAACATTTGATGCTTATAGCTCTTAGATGATTAATATTTATTTTAACATATTGTTAAGCAAGAATTGAAATATACATTTAACCCGTTGCCAAAGGAGAAAAAGAAACTCAGCTCTGCTTTCTGTAGTGAACTAATTTATTGAAGCATTGGATGGTTATATATCCCAAATGACTAATATTTATTTTAACCTATTGTTGAGCAAGAACTGAAATAAATTATTTACTCGTTGCCAAGTCACAATAAGAAAGCCAGCTCCGCTTTCGCAATGAAAATTTCTTACTGTGATATGTCAATTGAGAATAGATAAAACGTAGAGAGAGTGAAGCCTTCATTTCTTGAAAGTAACAATTTTGGGTTTCGTAATATAATTTAAAGTACTGGAAGAAATCGGGTTTCTTGACTAGGTTCACACAACACGTGTCTTCCTGTCTTCATGTTGATCATGTGACAAGACCATTGCCTCAGATTTTCCTAACCAAATGATCAGAAAGTATTGTACCTAGTAAAAAAAATTTTTTGGATCAAATTCATCTGAGTTTTGGCTTTACTGGCAAGGAGATTTTAAGGATTATCAAATTAATCAGTGCATTATTGAAGGGAAAGATGGTGGACGAAACAAATTTTATTTCCATCCGCATAAATTATAAAAGTTTTGTACACATCGGGAGAGGGGCTGGTAGGGGCGAGTGATTTTCGCCCATATTCAGGGAGCCGTTTTTATCTTTATCATTTTTTTTAAACGATAGCTTTTCGATTGTTTTATTCTTCTTCACTTGGGGGACGTTGCAGCGGGATTTCCCGTTTGTTCTAAATGCGTAGTTTTTTGCACTTTATATCTGAGGACGATTTTTATCCTTTGAGTATGTCCGAATGAAAAAAACCTTTCAATCTATGAAGATCTTTCAAGTACGCAAGTAAAAATAGTTTAAAAACAACTGCTCAGTGGATAAATCAAGTTGTAATAAATATACGCATTCTGACACCAAGCATCTTAAAAACATTTTTATTTTACATATTTTTTTCCACAAAACGGTTTAAATAATTGATAGTTTATTGAAATTCTTTAACTTTTCAATTTACAAAGTTTGGACAGAACAACGTCTGTTGGATCCTCTAGTTTCAATATGATTTTCCCATTAAGTGTTTAAATATAAAGCCCATTGTTACAAATTTTGTTGCCTTACAACAGCAATATTAATAGTAATCATAATAAAAATTTTGAATCAAGGCTTCCTCGGAGCAAGCATGAAATTTATCCACTATCATAGCTTTTTAAATATTTTTATCCTCGTCTATGCCAATAATAAAAAACGGGGCTAAGTAAAGACACAGATTAGGATCTTTATCACAAGTAACTTGTATGTTGTGAAATATGAATTAGGTTTGCAAACCTTTAATATTTAAATGGTCCCAATTAAACTAGCAATCAAACAAATACTAGAGGGGGAACAGGGATAAATTTTTAGTGCCAAATGCTTAAAGTTTTAGACACGTATAATAGTTTTTTTCCCTTTCAGTATGAAGCATTTATATGAAAAAAAAGAGGTGAAATTTTGTGATGGTAACACTATTCTATATCTGAAATACATTTACACTAAAAAGAATAAAATAACAGAATTAAAAAATGAATACTAAGCACTTCTCATAATGCACTCAAAAGGATAAAATAACTTTTCTGGGTCAGAAAGGACAATATTTTAATTATTCCTGTAGTTTTCAATTGTTCCAAGAAAATGACTCCACAAACGAGTCATTTTCTTGTCATCAACGGCTCAAGTCATTTCAAACCAAACTTTCCCCAGAAAAATATGCTTGTTTCAAACACTCAAATTTATGACAGAAAGTTAGATAATGATAAGAAATTTTCTACGTGACGAGCCGAACTTTTCCTCGTTTGTACAGTCATTTTCTTGGAATAACTGAAAACTACAGGAATGCTTAAAATATTGTCCTTTCTGACCCAGAAAAGTTATTTTGTCCTTTTGAGTGTATTATGAAAAGTGCTTAGTATATATATATATATATATATATATATATATATATATATATATATATATATATATATATATACAGTTGGCTCTCTGTTTAACGACGCTCTATTTAACGACTTTCTCTATTTAACGACGACTTTTCACGGTCCCAGATGGGCCATTGTAGGGTTAAAAGCATTCTATTTAAGGACGCTTTCTACTTAAGGACGATTTTTTGTGGTCCCTTGAAAGTCATTAAACAGAGAGCCAACTGTATTTTAATTCTGTTATTAACACACTTTTAATATCTAAACCTGTATGTATCTTGTAACGGAATCTTGCAACTTAAATTTTGTCCACTTCCTAGGATCAGATTGTTTTGAAATTTGGCATGCAACCTCAGACCCCATGACAATGCAATGTTTCATAATCAAATTAATTAGCTATTAATTATATAGTTTTTTCAATTTTTATCAATATTTTGCATAAATCCATTAATATGAGAACAAAAAATACTCGCAAAAATTAAAATTAAATATCAATAGAAGACTGATTTTTCTGCATCAGATAAAATTTCTTACAATTTTTCAAGGTAATTAGAATGTGAATTATAATTGTTTTTAACTACTTTCATGCCAAAATGTAGGTGAGCCTTCAATTGAAAATTCAATGTTGATCATGGTCATTTTGAACAAGGATTTTATTAAAATATGCCTTAAATTTTTTAAGTAATATAAATATGATTTCCAAACACGTATATTGATGACTGTAGCAAGCAAGTTAAACTAAAAAATTAAAAAGAAAAAAACTAATAGTTCAAAAACTAAAAAACACGCTTTTGTTGCAATATGAAGTAAAAATTAAAGTTAATTGTTTGGTCAATTATTTTATCATACCTAACATCCAAAGATTATTTTTTACTTTTTAGCTCATATTGCTACAAAAGCATGTTTTTTAGTTTTTTTAAACTATTAATTTATTCCTTTGACTTACAATTGGCTGTCTTGAATAAATTTTAGCTCATTAAATTAATTCTATCATTTTCTCCCTAGATCTCCTTGAAAAAATGAATATTACAGAGGAGTTAGATTTGCTGCATCGAAATCGTGCTCTGGGTGGCCCGAGATATCGTAAGCAGGTAAATTAGTTCTAATGTTATTCTATTTATGATATTGTTAAAAGTTCCTCTCAGTCTTAAAGTAGGTTTTTTTCCCTTTTGTGTTTTTTAGACAAAAAAATAAGTGCTTATAATATACTTATAATTTGATAACAAAGTTGATATCACAGCTTAGTATATTTTCAAGATATTTTTGACTTATTTCTATCTTTAGATTTTCTATCAAACTGTTGAAGAATGAATTAGCAATGGTTCAGGAACAATAACCATTGGTATTTGATGTGTAAATGTAAAAAAAAAAAAAAAAAATCCCTACACTTTGAATATTGTTTACAATTTTTATCCATCAGGATAAAGTACTAAAAAATCTTTCCTGGAATGATCATTTTGCACCAACAAATAGCCTAAAATTATTTTTTTAATCGAAAAAAATCTTATTTAGTTTTATTTACAAAATGTTTAAAACCGGTGAAAAAAAGCAGAATTAGGAATAATATTTGCTGTTTGGCAAAAGTATTAGTAGATGTGGCAGTGTTGCTAAATGTAGAAATTAGCCAACTTTGATGGTAGCACTCCCGCAACCTCCTTTTAAAATTTCTTTACAGGACACATAAATATCATCACTCCTCCTGCCTTTAACAATCATAATTTTCATAAACCGATGCTTGTATCTTAATCCTTTCAATCTGGACGAAAGCCATTGAAGGGTCCACAAGCATGGTGTGGCTCCACCTCATGAAATGAATTATGAGACTCTTTTGCCTTCACATTATGAGATTGCACCATGTTTGCAGACTTCCTGGTGGTTTGCTAAATTCAATTTAGCTGCCAGTAGCAGCGTTAACAACACACTTTTCGACTCTGTAAATCCCCGCTATGGCTCTGCAAAAAAACCGATTGAAAAATTCCCCATTTCTATGTAAAAAGAGGTTTCCAATTCTACTGGAGAAAGCGGTTTTTACCCAGCATCCTTATCGGCTAGTAGACAAACTTATTTTCGCATAATGCATTCTGGGTAAAAACCCCGCTTTCCGCTCCAGAAGCAAGCAGGAGGAGAAAGATTCCACATATAATCGGCAAATAACCGGAATACGGTGAAAAGCTGATTTTTTTCCAGGGTCGAAAGTGTCCATGGAAATGTCCCTAGTGTGAAGGTAATATCACCATATCCATGGATGAAGGTCACTGCCTCCAGCTCTGTTATAACTATTCGAGACTGATAATCCCTAGCAAGAGTTAAATTGCAGTCTCTAGATGTTGTAATGAGCTGTTTAATATTTGCTTGAAGTCCCCTGATACTGCATCTTTTTTTTCTGAGTGACACATGAACTCTCATAATGAACTTCACTAGGGTGACCAGAGTGGACAGCAAAATGCATGTGTTGTGGAAATATAAATCTTGTTGACTGCTCAGGGATCTGGCCAGAGGAAATTTGGGTCCGTTAATGGACCCTTCACAAAACTCTGATAAACAAAAACGGATCTTTCACAAATTGTTGATTGAAAGAGCAATTCTCAAATCAAAATAACGCATATTTCTGTGCATAAAAACGATAATTTTTGGAACCTTTTTAAAAGTTAAACAAGAAGGATCAGCTTATACAAAATCTGCTAATTTTGCAAAAAAAAAAAAAAAAAAAAAAAAAAAAAAACAGCACTCTTGTGATGCTTTTGCAAGCGATAATTACTTTGACCAAAAAGTCTGTTTGGTTTATAGTTTTGCTTGTTTGTTTTATGCAGACTTAATAAACAATAATATACAACGAAATGAACTTAGAACTACAAAGGATAGTAGCGTCGGGGAAAAATATGATCCCTTCAGATAGGGTTACCAACTTCAAACTTATCGCCACTTAGCGTCTGGCGGTTTGATGTTTAGCTGTTATTTTGGGAGAAAGTTATATGGGTTTGATTTTTTCGATGCTAAAGAGGATAATTAATTAAAAATAAACTCATTTATATGCCTTTTTCCTTTCAATGCCTAAATTTTAAAAAATGCAATCTTTTTACATCCAATATGAGAATCATATTTTTTTTCCAGCTAACTTCGTTTTATTAGGATGCAAATAAAATGAAAAGTCTCTTTATTTTTGTAACAACGCTTATTTCAAGTTTTTAAAGCGAAATTCCATTTTCTTTTATGAGTCAAAAATTAAAATGCTGAATCAATGGTTTATTTATTTATTATTATTATTATTTTTTGCTTCAACTGTCCCCAGATATTATTGATATGTTTATCATAGGTCTGTAAAATGCAATTCTAAAATAATTTTATCAAAACTATTTGGATTTTTTGAATTTTCGATGTTTAGTATGCTTTAAGAGGTAAACAAATAATATTTTTATTTTTGTAAAAATCACCGAGTTCATAAGTTTTAAATGAAATTCTGTGCTCTTTAACTAGTGTTCACTCTAGAAAAAAAAGGGCAGGGTTCTGGTCTTTGAAAGGGGCACTATTTGTTATAAAAAGGGCACTTTTTCAATGCGGTGTCCCCCCAGCCAATACCAATGATGCACCCTTCAAAATGTACTGAGTCCCCCTTTTCTCCAAAAAAAAAAAAAAAAAAAATAATAAAGAGGAGAAATAACATTTTGAAACACCTTGCAAAAATTCGAACAGTGTAGTCTGCTTTATGAGCCCCCCCCCCTCCCCGATCGCCGCCCCCCCCCCCCCAACAAATGTTTTCTACACTCCATAGGAACATTTAGATAATGCTGAAACTTGGCTTTGTGTGTTTTTCAACACTTTTCAAGCCTTAATTTTGACTACACATCCTATAAGTTCTAGGCATTTCAAAACCCTATGAATTTCAATTTAAAAAGAACAGCATTTAATTACTGATCTCCCCTTCCAACCTAAAACAAACTGCCTAGTAATGTGCATTGCGCCATTACGTATTTTAGTAGACATCAAAATCATGATGAATGTTAATTCTCCTATTTTAAATACATTACACTTCAAACTGAATGATTAAATTAAAATACTGTGTGTAGTGCTTCAAAAATGCAGTCGTAGCAAGGTGCAAAACAAAAATAAGCAGCTCGGGCCAGTTCAAAATTTTTATTTTGGACAATTTTTGTGAAATTATATCAATAAGTTTTTAAAATAATCTGTTATACGAATCATATTTAAAGATAATAAAAGTACTTAGCACAAAGGAACGAAAAAATGATTATTTTGCAGCAGAAAATTTTCTTGGAAAAGCGATATGTTTCCATTTCAAATGCTTTTTTTTCTGAACTGAGGAAGGGGGTTAAAAATCCAAGGGGCAACAAAATGCTCTTGTATTTTAGCTCTGTAAGCTTTGTACTATTTTCTACTTAGGAAACAATCAGAAAGTTAACTTTCCAGAAACAGATGTGAAAAGATTGCTATACAATCACTAGCAATGCACTAAAATTGCTAAGCCTAACTTCCACGTGCAAACGAAAAACGGACACAAAGGGCCGAAATGCTAGGAAAATGTCCTATTCCCTCTCTCATTGTTGATTCTCAGAAAATCAAGGATGGGGATAAATGAAACAATGATCTCTTCCTTCCCAGAGAACTATAACCCTTCAAACACCCTGTCAAAAACCTACCTTCAGTAGAAGGAAGAACATGCCTTTGTTTCCTACTGATAAGCCTGTTAGAATTCCTAGAATCTCATCCCCTTCCCCACTTTGCCTAGGAGTTTGCTTCCCCTTTTATTTATGGGGCCATTTTCAGGGTGAAATTCTGGGAATAACGATAAGCAATAGGCGTTTTTCCGGACGATCGCTGGACAAGTAAAATTGCCCCGATATCGTGCAAGTACAAACGATGCTTGAGGTATCTTTTTAAAAACACAGGGTACAATTTCCTTTTTTCTTAAAGGGTGGGGTGCATTTTGCGATCTAAAAAAAGGGCAGGGCGCATTCTGCTGATGTGGAAAAGGGCAGGGCGCTGCGCCCTTCAAAAACGGCCTAGCGGGAACACTACTTTAACAGTGTCTTGGGTCAAAAAGTTAAATGCCGAACCCCTGCCTGATTTTTTTCTTACAATTATTTTAAATACTTCTAATATGTAAATGTTATCTTAAATACATTTTACATTTCTAGTATAATTTAACATAATGTAGAATGGTAGATAAATATTGATACTTGATGGGTGCCCATCTCCCAGAGAGCAATGAACACCCCCCCCCCCCTTCCCGAATACTAGAAAAGCATTCAAGAATGAGATTCTCAGCAGAAAAGAGGGCAAACATTCAATTTTAAGTACCAATGATGCAGTTTGCGCCATCCCAAGATTCTAAAATTTCATTTTTACAAAAAAAAATTGCAAAAATATTCGATTTTTCACAAAATTAATTGATTTTTCACAAAATTATTTGATTTTTCACAAAAAATGAAAGGACCCTGTGAAAAATCCTGGACAGACCCCTGCTGCTGTTGCTCAGATGGCATTGGGGCCAATCAGGCCAAATTTGAAAAGCATGTAACCTATGAAGGCACAACTTGATCTCAACAGAGTTAAAGGCACATACAGTGATTTTTTTTTCTTGATTTTATAACCAAATTTTCAAAATTCCATTGCCTGGGCAGAAGATAACTTATTCCAGAGTCCTGAAATTTAGCACAAGTACTTTACTTTTAAGTAAAACTTTTCTGTACAACCTCAAAAGGTACTAAAAATCCCCCCCCCCCCCCCCCAATCATCCCCTTATGCTGCAATCCTTTGTGTAAGCTCTGATAGTCTTATTTTATCCTTAGAAAGTTCTTTGAAACTTTGAAAAGTTTCAAAGTGTTCTTCTTTAGTTTGAAAAGAAGAACACTGCTTTAGCATTAGCACTTATTTTAATTCTCAGAAAAATTTACCTTCTAAAACTCTTATTTTAATTACAGAATATTGTTATTTTTTCAAAAAACTTTTTTTAATGCTCTTCAAATACTCGAAAAAAATTCTTCCAGTCATAATGGATTGAAATTTTGATCTTACATCTGTTTAATTCTTTTGAAGGTTTCTGATTTGATAGCCGAAATAAAACAAACCCTGGCTGAAATAATTTTTGGCTGGACTTGCCAAGGTACCCTTTCTCAAGAAGAAGTTCAGCGTTTAATATCCTTTTTATCAAAACAAACCGGTGTTAACAGTGATGGAAGCATGGATGGAGCTACCCTTACTTCAGCTATTGCATTATTGTATGTAATGGATGTCAGTACGTTGCAGACTTGTGATGAAATGGATCGTAAGTGATTTGTGTTTTGGTTTCAGCAAATTAAAAAATTAGTGAAAAAAACCAACTAAAATTAGTTTTTAAATTTACATTAGACTTTAAACTTGGATGAACCTAGTTACTATAGTGTGGAGACTTTGCAAATGTAACCAATTTTAGTTAACTGTGCTTTCTAAGCAAAGTACCGTAAACTCCTGATTATCTGTGGGCAGCTTATCTACAGGGCAGATTATCCGCGGCCTTTCAAACGTTCAAAAAAAAAAAAAAAAAAAAAAATTCTCCAGTCATGATTAGCTAAATGTAGATAAATGCCTACATTTTTGCAAAAAAAAAAGTCTGTTTACAGACATTCCTTTTTCTTTCTTTTCCTTCCCCCTCATAATGATATATCTTCCATATTCATTAAATCCTGACTAGTTCAAACCTGATTCTTAAAACCTACACTACTTGCTGCTTTAAATCTTCCTTTTACTTACTGCTTTTTAGATCTACACGACTTTTATGCATAATCAAGTATTGATCAGTCTTGTGCTAGAACATTTTCCTTCCCTCCTCTGTGCATTTTTAGTGTAACTTAGCTGGATTTGTTTCAGTTAATCTGTTTGCACAATATGCTTGCATAGGTGTGTAAACCATTTGCAATAATGAGCAATACTGTTTTAGCTTTTACTTATATATTTTTTGTACACTGTTATCATTTTAGATTTTGCTTAAATGCATGAGAAATCATTGATCTTTCTAAATCTATTGCATGCACTAACATCTCTGTTTAACTTACTTTGTGGATTATCTGCGAATTCGGTTATCCACGGTTCTGTGCCACCATTTTCCATGGATAATCCGGAGTTTACCGTGCAATACCTCTGTGTGCTTCAAAACATGTTTAATCTCTTGTTTCATAGCTCATGATTTTAGTAGTGAATGTACTTAAGTACTTCCATTTTTTTCTTTGTCTAATTCAAAGCCTTATTCGGAAAAATAACTACTAAATAATATCTGGGTTATTTGGTTTAAACCACGGTTTAAACCAAGTGGTTTTTTTGAAAAACTGAATCTCCCCCCTCCCCCCCCCCAAATGTTTCCAAGGAGTTTACATATAATTGGAAGATGTATAATCCAATTAATGCAAAGTAACCAGCAAAGCTTTAGAGATAAATGACATATTATTAAATTTGCAAACTTTATTTTTTAATGTAATGCAAATTTGGTAAATAGTTTTTCTTTTAATGTTGTAAGATTCCAGGCTGTTGTGCCGTGGTCTGGGTGTTGTTACACCATTTACCATTGTTACCATGCACAATAGCCCGGAATCTTACAACATTATTGACACTGTGAATGCATTCATTATAACAGTTTTTCTTTTCTTTCTTAAATCAATGCAACTTTTCTTGTTAGGTAGGACCGACTATGTTTTTCTAAAATTAGATAGGAAAAAAATCCTCGTAGTTTGTTGTATTGATCTATTTATCTGTTTTTCTTTCATTTCTCTTTTACATTTCAAAAAAAGCCCCAAGAGCAAATTTCAGCAAAAATTTCATTTCATTACCTGTGAAAAAAAACTTCCGAACTTGCCTTTTTATTTGAAGATTTTTGCTGAAATTTTTTTTTCAAAAGAATAATTGTATTCCTAAATGCATTAAACCAGGAGAAATAATGTCTGCAATGAAAAACATACTGATTTTCTTAAAGCCTGTGTGTCCTATAAGTCTTTTCATAATTCTTTGTATAAGTCTTTTCAACGATACATTTGCGTAAATTATTGCGTGACCTGTAATTTTTTTTTTGATTTTTAAACAAAATGTTCATTAATCTTTTGATTTTTAAAGTTGTGTAATGTACCAGTTTGCAGGTACTGCAAAATACTTTCTGTGCTTAGAACACTTGCTTTTAATTTCACTTTTACTTATATATTTGTCATAGGAAGCTATAATTATGAGGAAACTAATTAACAAGATTTCATTCCTTGTTCTTTATAATTATGTCCTAACTCTCACAGTTAATTTTTTCTTTCATTATTCATTTGTGCCATAGTCTATTTACTAAATTTAGGGCACTTTTTTTTGAAGCTAAAGATTTTTAAACAATATTTCTCCAAAAGAAAGCGTTACTAATAAGGAAATGAAATTACGAGATTTTACTTTTAATTATTTAATCATTTAAGTAATTAAGTACAACTGTGAATATTAAACATTCATTAACAATTAAATCATTAAATATTCATGAATTTCCAAAAATAAAATTGTTCTTCTTACAAATAGTGATTAGAACCAAATAAACCCGGTTTAAACCAAAAAAACGTGTTTTTGGGGGGGGAGGGGTTTTTTGAAAAAAACATGAATATAGTCTAGTAAGAAAGAATGCATGATATATTACTTTTACTAAGTCGTCTAAAATTTAAACATTTTGCAGTAAGAATGTTTAGTAATTTACATTAATATTAACTCATAATCCAAATAGTAGGTATTTTATTATGGTATAATTCTATGATTTAATATTTGATCATATCAGTTGGTTATTATAAACATTAACTTAATTGTAGAGCATACCTTTAATATTCCAAATAATGCTTTATGTTACTTATTCTAATGAAAAATGAGAAACATTTGCTTTTTCGGTACTACCAGCTCGAAGCAAAAGTACAATTTTAATTGTTGATACCAATAAATTTACAAAAACACCAGTAACCTGTAAGTGTTGAAAAAACTAAGAGTAATCAAGTATATGTAGAATCACATGATGTTAAATGCATTTATTGGGCATTAATTGCTAAAACTCAACAAACAGAGCAGCCTAAGCTTCGGCCATTAGTTGACGTTCAGTATTTGAAGCACTAACTCCAGATCCTAAAATAAACAAGATTGATGATGGGAAGCAGCACTTGCTGGGTGCTGGAAAATTTCACTTGCTGATTTTGAAGTAAAAGGAGTTTTCTTCAAAAAACTAAACACCCCCTGAAAACTTTGGTTTATGTGACATAGTGCCCTTGACCTCCTATAAATAAAAAGTCAAAAAGAGGCATTTAAAAAAAGTGACCACTAAAGACTCGATTTTCCCTTTTATTAGCTTTGCAATTTTGCCTAACTACTGTTTGACCATGGATTGTATGTAATTTGGCAATTTGCCAAGTAAAGATGATTCCATGTAAATGAATCTAGCAGGGGAGAAGGGAAAATAGCGATGGGATTAGGATGCTCACTTTTATAATGTCACTAGTGCCTTATTCATTTATTGCATTCTCAAAAATAAAATAAGGGAAAACAAAAATAGTTACCATGGAAACAACAAAAAGAAAATGGTTTCATTTGGTTGAGGAACGTAAAAGCAAAATAGTAAGCTCAAAACTGTGTTGTGAATAAATAAATCAATTTTTGCTGTGAGAATATAGATCGAATATACTTAAGATTTAAAAAATGGTGCAGTGGGCAAATTTTCATTTTTACGAAACTAAGGCTAAATAATAGAGGCAAAAGTGCACATCTGAAACAAACCAACTAACATCCCTATAAACTAATAGATATGTCCATTTCTGTCTATAAACCGGACATTAACCTTCCCATGTAATCGATGGTCAGACAGTACTAAAACCTTACTTAACTTTTGATATTAGTTTCCTTTTAGATGAAGCATTTTAAATATGCTTAGTTTATGCCTGAGGTAAAGGTACTGAAGTTTAGTAATTAATTTTGCTTTTTCAGATTTGTGGTCAATGATGTTTTTTTTTTAATGTTGTATTTCAGCGATTGTTCAAAAATTTAATCTTGTGAGTGAACCTGACTTAGGGGTATCCATTCATAAGCAACTTATGGGGAACCAGGATAAGTGGCAAATGCCTGGCTTGAAATCGATGTTTCAGTTTGCATGGGGAGTCACTCTTCGAACTTTGTCTCAGTTTCCTGGCAGCACCATTGGTAATTATCTTTTCATTCATACTTTTTAGTACCATGTTTTTATTTATTTAAAATCACCCAAGGAACTTTCAATTCCTTTAAATTATCAAAAGCATACCAAGTTGGATGTAAACATTTAAGCAGGAATGTTATTTGTTTTAACAGTAATTAATACTTTAATGTGATTTTTAATTTACATAATTGAATTTTCCAGCTTCATGAATAAACTGAAGAGTGATCCATATTTAACTTAATGTTATATTTTATGTCCTTTTTGATGACAATTTAGTTAACCTTTTAAAATCAATTCTGGTAATTTTTATTGAAATTCTGCATCTTACAAACATCAAAATTTTAAAAAACTTTTTGGGGAAAAAAGAACTTATAAGAGAGAGTGCCTGTCTACAAGTACCTGGCATAATTTTAAATTTTATTTTCCCTTGTTTCAAGGCCTCATCTCGTTTTTGCTGTACAATTATACTGTACTAAAAATGTATTAACCTCATTTGTTCATTTGCGCTATCAGACCAATGTTGGGGAGCCATAACATGGATAATGTAGGTAATTTGAAAATTAGCTCTAGCTGCAAGTATTCTAACAGTCTCTTAGATGCCACACAAATTTTTGCCATGTGGCACGGCAAAAAAAAAAAAAAAACCATTTTGTTTTGACTAAAACGTTTTGATTCATGGTGGCTAAGATTAAGAAAACTAACCTATTAGGTTCTGACCAATACATTTATACCATCTGCAGTGAAACCTGTGTATAACAATAACCTGTCTATAACATTTTTTTTTTGGCTCCAGCAAAATGCCAGCATGAATAATCAAACTGTCTATACTGCCGTGCTAAGCACAGATGTGGTATCTGCAGTAGAGCTCAAAATGAGAAACTGATGATTAAAGTTTTACAACTCGTTTCTTTGATTTATGACTTAATTAAATGCTCAACTTGCGGTAGTTGTTTCGTAAATAACTTATCTAAAAACCGTAAGAAAGTATTTTTGTAAAAATCTTAATTTAAAATAAATAAATGTAGTTACGACAAAATTTCTTTTCAAAACCTTTTCCTATACTAAGCTATTTTCACCGTAAGTGACAATTGCTAGGCATTTTTAGGGGTATCTGCACAGATACGACAAAAGTAGCTTAGAAAAACGTGCTCAATGTATTTATTAAATAATACTGAAAACATCTGCTTTCTTTGGACTTGGCTGTTTCGCTTTATTTTGTTAATACAAATCTAACAGAATCTACCTTCTGAAAGATACCATTTTCAAAACTCCGGACAGTTAAAACTGTAATCCATAACAATTTTCTGTTTTTTATATTCAAAGAATGTGTTTTTTTAATGTTTTATTTTCTAGATTAATTTTTACCGAGCATGAAGATAATTTTGGCAACAGACGATACTTAAATAAAAATATTACTGGCCGTAGAACGAAATGCGTTTTTTTTTTTTTTTGCATGAAAGAATTGCATTTTAAATAACCATTTAAATAGAAAAAGCTGAATATTTACTTAAACAATTATGCAAAGTTGTATTAGTTTTTATTATCAACCTGTCTCAACTATCCAACGGTAAACTAATTTTAATATTCTGTGTTACAATAAACTGCTACATTATTAAATATGCTGCTTTACTAAAGTATAAAAGTATCTACAAATTACTAAGGAAAAAAGTGGTAACTGCGTAGATACCACTTTAAAGGCTTAGTATTTGTCACTTACATTCAAATTGCCTTAGCAAACTAAGCAAATTTGCAGTTACGACTTTTTTCTTAAAGCTTTTTTTAATATTTCCTGTTCACAAATCGCCAAAAAACTTGAGATTTAGGTAAATTAAATTACTAACGACCACCTGGTGACAATAACTCAATTTTGATAAAATGTGCAGATACCACATCTGTGCTTAGCACGGCAGTATAACGATTTCTTTTTAGGTCCCAACAGTATCGTTGTAGACAGGTTTTACTGTACTTATTTTGCCTTATCTTATCTTGTATTTTTTTACCACCTTGAATTTAGAAAAAGAATAATGGAAAGAATAAATTGGTATATTATAATGGAAAGAATAAATTGGCAAATTCCATATACCATAAATATGGTATATGGTCGGAATTTGCCAAAATATGATTTTTACTTACGTAGGCAGCAAATTGTGAAAAATCTACCATGTATAGAGCTTTTATTATGCAACTAGGCTGTTTTAGCCAAAAATTGATCGGGACCACCAATTGTCAGTAGTGTAATTATCTCAAGTTGAAAGCAATAAAAGCACAAACTAGTTGATTTGGTCATTTCATTGGGTCTCAACATGAAAACAAGAGGCCTTTACATAGTTATGGATATTGGCAAAACCATACGACTTATGGAGCTGTAATTTGGCTTGGCTTCATGTAAATCTTATATGTACATCCAATAAAAATTTCATGAAAATTGTAGAGGGTCAAGTGGGGACGTTGTCTGAATCCATGACACCTGGCATGGAATGACCCTTTCGTTTGATAATGAAATTTACTAACACAGTATTTTTTGATACCATTGGGATATAAATAATAATTTAAGTTAAAAAAAATTCCTAAAATTTTTTTATTCTGTAAAACGTTTTTTTAATCATTTGGTTCTTTAAGTACATAACAAGCTTGTTGAAATACATATTAATCTTCTTTTACAGTTGGAAAAATTAGCGAGTGCTTAGAGGATGATGAAAAAACAATTGACACTGCCATTGAAAATAATTGTTTCCAATCTTTCAGAAATTTGATTGTAAAAAGTTCTATTTTTCATAATCAGGTAATTTTCTTCTTAGTGTTATTAAAAGTTTTTTTAAAATGTTTTATTTCTAAAATTAGCTATCTTAATAAATAGCGTACAAGCTTGTTTATGTGTACTAACTGGAACTGATTCCAGATAATCCAGGGTTGGCAAAAACCCGGGTTTTTTTTAAAAAAGCCCATGGACCCAGGGTTTTTTGGGTTTTTTTTAAATAAAACCCAAAAAAAAAACCCAACTAAAGCTGGGTTTTTTAAAAGAAATGTGGGTTTTTTTGTCTTTTTTTAGAGAAAATGTGGGGTACTTGTAACATATTGTAGCGTAAGTATATGGACAAAGCCCAAAAATTGTCTTGGGGTAAAGAAAGCTGGAAAACTAGCTAAAATTCAGCGTTTTCTGAAGAAAAGTATAAAAGACGACAAAACCCAAGAATGGTGAAGTTTCAGATTTTTTAGTTTCCATGATTACCAACAGTTAAGGCAAAGTTACTTCTTGAGTGATAAAATCTATTGTTCGTCTTTTATTAATACATTTTTTTTGCATGTTACATTATTGTATTTCATTTGGTTATGCAAAACTACTGTAGAACCTCAGGTAGTTAAAAAATCTCTTTTTACTGAATTCCAGCTTAATCAAGACATTTCTTTGAACTTTATGTTGCCTGTTTTTCTATTTCTGTGTACAGAGTAAGAAATATTAATCTTTTTCGTAAGATAATGAAAATACTGTACATCCTTTTCTGTTTTCTGTCTGACAGTTTGAGAAACCTATTCATTTCTAAAAAATATACCTTGTTTATTCGAGATTTGTGACGTGTTGGTTTGCAGAAAATAATTCACATGAAAGCCTTTTAGCTAGAGTAGTTTCCTCTGTACAATCTACAAATATTGAGAAAATCAGACGTGACAGGACTTAGTCAAGATAGTTTGAGTTATTTATTGACCAGTTAAAGAAAGAAGTTAAATATATTTATTTAAAATCTTTGAAGTATTTTTTTAATGCCGTCAATAGTTAAGAAATACTATTTAAGTTCAAAATTCATATTTTATATCCATTGTCTGTCGTAAAGAACAAATAAAAAATAAGTTTAAATTGTGAAAGTATTTAAAATAATCAATTTTTTCTAAAAACTTCTCAGAAAATTCAAAAAAACCCAAAAGTGGGCTAAATAATGGGTTTTTTTAAATGGGTTTTTTCAAAAAAAACCATTGGGTCCAACCCAATTGGGTCCAATCCGGCCAACCCTGAGATAATCCAAATCTATTTAATCAGTATAATAAGGGTAATAACTAATAAGCAAAGCAAATCCTTAAAATATGCAGACTTTATATTCATTACAATAAAAAAAATTTTTTTGTAATAAAAATACGTAAAACTGTTTATAAGGCATTAAAAAATAAAATTAAAAACTTCAATCAAATTTTAGCCATTGGCCAAGATAGTCAATGTCTTTTCTCTGTTACAGATACTAACATATGTAATAGGCATTGCATTTTGTATATGCTTTGCAGCCCCTCCCCCTCCCCCATAAAATGTTGAATTTAACGACTTAAATATATCTATATATCGAAAATATTGATATTATAGCTGTTATCGCAATATATCGCTGTTTTAAAATTCTGCTATTTCCCAGCCCTAGTAATAACTAATAAGCAAAGCAAATCCTTAAATATTCAGTCTTTATATTTATTACGATAAAGCATTTTTTTAAAATAAAAATGCATAAAACTGTTTATAACACATTAAAAAATAAAATTAAAAGCTTCAATCAAATTTTAACTTACTTATAGTTAGGCTACTCTTGCTATCACAGTTCTACGTCAGCATCAAATTCTTAAAAGGCCTGTGAATTCTCTTCAGAGGTCCAGAACAACGAATTTGTACTGTCTTTTAGTAGGAGTTAAACTCCTGCTTCAGTTTTTCCTTGCTGTATCAAAAAGTATTTTTTGCTGTATGCTGTACCTGTTCAGATCAATTTCCTCTGAATTTGCAACATGCCAACACAGATTTTCAGCATGTTTGATCTTTCTCCCCTTAACACTAGAACCACGGAGTGGGTCAGTTTGACCCATACTGATATTTATCGCCGCACAAGAAAGTATGGGTTGAAAAAGAAAATCATTTTGGGACTTTAAATCATTCAAGATGAACAACAATTTGCCACATTTAAAACTTATAGCATAATTTTCCAGTAATTAACGCACACCTAGATTTGTAGAATGGGTTAATTTGACCCATGAGAAATTTGAATACACAAATAATTAAAAAAAAAAGATGCATTCTCTCCAAAGAACCCGCAGAATACTTCTTCCTCACCCTCACATTCCTGAAATGAACTGCACCAGAAGAGAAAATAGTGAAAGCTTTTAGTCAAGGTCAGTATGATGGGTTTGAAACACAAATTCAGTTTTGAATGCCAAAAAAAAAAGCTATGAAAAGCTAGAAGACATTTGGAAGTTGTTTTTATTTTGTATATGTATAAAAAAGACATCACAATTCTGCAGTCTTACTGTTCAGTTGCTTTAAAATGTTTGAAAAAACTATCTGAAAATGTTTCAGAATGTGATGATGAAAATAACTTTTTTGATTTTGAGTTGTGAGGATGTGCATTTGCCTACTAATTAAGAAAGTTTAGATTTAAATGAAAAAATGAAAGTAAAGATGACCTTGGCAGTGTTCTGCCTTTGAGAATCGCTGGCCTTTCTCATCGCAATACTGCTGAAATGTTAATTATAACTATAGCTATCTCTTCAAAATATATAGCCCTTTCTTGCGGAAAAATGTACTAATCTTATATCTAAGTTTTATACACAATGCATTCAGTAAATTTGATAAAATAATCTAAAACTAATTTTTACTAATATACCCAGTGGCAGAAACGCCGCGACACGGCCACATCATCGCGGACAACAAAACCCTATCGGACAACAAAACCCTATCGACAGTTCTATCCGCGCTAAAAAAATAAAAGTTGTCCGCAAAAAAAAAAAAAGTTGTTTGCAACTGTCAGACATTTATTCCCATGAACTGCTGACACGAGGAGGAGAGAATGATGGATCACGTGATTGTCTGCCCCCCATGGCACGTGTATAAACCAAAACAAAACGATCTTTTCCAAATTGTTTACTGAAAAAGCAAATCTTTAATCAAAATAACGCTGTACCAAAAAGAAAAAAAAAACCAGCACATTTCTATGATGCAAGTGAGAAATAACTAATAACATAGTGAATAATTTTGCTTGTTTGTTTTATCATATCGTTAGCAGTGGTGTTGTTATAAAGTCCTCTGAAAATGCAGTGTAAAGAGTTTTTCTTCCCGCTAATTACTTTAAAAAAAAAAGCATATATTATCTTAGCTTTAAACTTATCGTAGCTGTAGCTTTAAACTTATAGTTCTAAAATTATTTTACTTGAATAAACTTTTTTATTTACCCTTTTTATATTTTTATGCCTTCTTTTTGAAAAATGCAATCTGCATCCAATATGAAAATCCAACTTTTGCTTTATATGGAGGCAAATAAATGAAAAGTCTATTTAAACTATCATTTCAAGATTTTAAAACAAAATTCTGTTTTTGTTTCAGTCAAAAATTTAAATGCTGAATAGATGGTTTAATTTTAGTTTCGATGCAACTGTGTCGATAGATATTAATGATATATATATCATAGGCTTCTAAAATGCAATTCTAAAACATTTTTTAAAAAATTAATTCTTTTATGAGCCGTTTTTATACTTTTGGAGCCTTCACTTTGAGAATTGCAATCTCTTTGCATTCGCTTTGAGAATCGGATTTTTCTAATTTTTGATGTTTAGTACGCTTTGTTAAGAGATAAACAAATAAGTTCTCCTTTTATTTTTATTGAAATCTTGAAATTTAAGTATTTTTAACGAAATTGAGATTTTTAAGAGTTTCAAAGAGTTAAATGTTCAACCACTGCTTGACTTTTTTTTTCAATTATTTAACGGAAATTAATATTAACAGAAAAAATTTCGCAAAAACACCCATTTTAAAATTTTATTTTACAATCCCCCCACCCCACTACCCGTACACACAAAATTATTTGCTTTCTCACAAAATGAATTGATTTTTCATAAAATAAAAAAAAAAAGACCGCGTGAAAAATTCTGGACAGACCCTGTTCAGCCACTGCATGTTTTCAAATGTCAGGTGCCCACCAAGGACAGGGGTGCGGGGGTCATCAAATTGCACCATTGAAACTTTTAGGGGTAGGGAATTCGAGAAAGATTTTGAGCTCAGTTTGGGGGGTGGGGGTCTCACTCTTGAGAGGGGAGTACTTCATAGAATTTAGGGAGGTGCACCGTTGTCTTGGGTGGGGGTGGCACCTCCTGCCTTATTTCAAAAATAATTATTTAAAAAAGTCTCGTCTATTTTTTTTTATTGAAATCACACTCAAAATTTTGCAGACAGATTAGGAAGTTCTAAAAGCTTGTCGCAGACAGCTACAAAACTTTTTGCCACTGGGCTAATATGTATTTATTTATTTATTAATTTTTTTTGAAATTATGTCTAAACTTTTTGAAAAGATATACTCGGGTTTTTGTATTGAAATTAGAATACCTCATTTGATTAGAGAAGGTCACTATACTCAAAGATTTTGCATTTTAAATAATATGATTTTGTTACATTGAGTTAATTTATATTGATTGTATAAATTATTTGATGAAAGGTCAGAAAAATATTGGTAATTATGTGAACAATAAAATGTTTTGGTGAGCTATAAGCGCATATGCATATTTTATTGATTTACTATTCGGAGTTAAAATGAACCTCTTTGTGGTTCTAGGTATATCAAACGTCCTGCAGTTCTAGTGTTCCTACACTTAGGGACAATCTTAATTTTTTGTTCTGTACCAGTATTTATTTCAGGAAAATACTT
Organism: Uloborus diversus; assembly: GCF_026930045.1. NCBI lineage: Eukaryota > Metazoa > Arthropoda > Arachnida > Araneae > Uloboridae > Uloborus > Uloborus diversus. The sequence goes on along the minus strand of NC_072737.1, from coordinate 85,741,294 downwards.
ACAGCATTAACTAACAATCTCCATAGCTCTTTTTATTTTCTTATTGCTTTCTTCCAGCATGTTGGTGGCTTCAACTTCCTGAGTGGTTTTAATTGATCTGCATAAATTAATATTATTATTGTTTTGATTAGCATTTTTGTTTGTATATTTGTCTCCATGATTTATGTAATTCAGTTTAAATATAATAATTAAATTTTGATTAATTTTCTATTGTTTTTTAGAATTTTAATTCAGAATTGTTTTGAATTATTTTTCAGGAGTTTTTTGTCAAAAGAATCCATAATATAATCACAGACTTCATTGTACTAATGCCACTAAAGGTACTTTTTTTTTAAATAATCATTATTTTCAACACATATTCTATTTACTGTATTTCTTCTCTAGAATCTTGACGTAATTTTAGTTCAAAAATCTATAATCTCTTTTAGATAAAAGAACTTCGAAATCGAGGTGACGAGGCTGCTAGAATCATTGCTTCACATTCACAGGAAGGCTTAGAACCTCCATCAAATTTATCCTTACATTTTGAACACTTAATGAATTTGGTAAAAATATTTATTTATCAATTTTAAAAGATAAGGATTTAATAAAGCATAATATTTTGTAGTGATACTTTAACTAATTTTTTATGTAATGATTTTAACATAAATGTTAATTTAATAATGGTTTGAAGTCATAATTTTATTTACAAGTTTTAAATTATTTTTTTTTCCTCCTAAGTTTCAAAAATTTTCTTAGGGTAGAATTTTTGTACAAAAATATTGAGTGCAGAAAATTATTGTTTTTTTAAAGTTTTATTTAATTTATTCTGATATATTTGGTGATTGCACAAATTAAAGTAAATTCAATGTTAAAAAAGGTCTCTACAGCTACTTTGAATTGTTAGAAAAATCTATATTCACATAAAGGATATTTAAGTTTGATATTTTAACTGATTAAGTTTTAAACATGCTTTTTAAAAAATTGCAACTTTTTATTTCTAGATATCTGATTTGTATTCAAAAGATCCCCTAAATCTTGAATTAGCAACTGAATTCTGGTGTCCCACTGAAAGTTTTATTGATCAGACTTCATATCAAAGACCAACACAACGACAGGTGCTTATTTTTATCCAATAAATGTTATAGTTATATTTGCACAGTTTAAGAATTTTACAAATGTATTTTGACACTATTATACAAAATAAAAAATAGTTTTCTATTTTTGAAGTAATAAAGGAACCATGTGACATGTAATATCGTCTAAAAAGTCATTCCGTTTCAAGTCAGACAGGGTGTGTCACGTGACCATTACAGATTTGTTTTTGAAAAAAATACTGTTGTTGCAATGGACAGAATGCATTGGTTGGAAAAACTACATTTTTTTTTGTAGCGAACTACAGCTACTTTGTTACAAATGTAGCTAACTATTACTACTTTTTTCAAAATGTAGCAACTAGAAACTACTTTTGAAATGTAGTCACAACTTTGCTACTTTTCAAAAATTAGGAAATTACATACACACTAGGATGTCCCACAAAAAAATGTATGTCGCTTTTTCAAGTCGCATACCCTCTTATGTTATTCCTCTTATGTTAAAAGAGTTGTGAAGAGAAAGGTTCATATTTTATGAACAACCGCAACCTGTGCTGACATGTGTCTGAAAGTTTGAACCAGCACTTGTAATGCTAGGCCAAATGAAAAAAAAGTAAAAGAAATTCTGAGAAACTCGAAATTTCTTTTGATAAAACGTTGTCCTCTAAAACACCCAGGGGCGGCATTTCAGCATTTCATTTGGGGGGTCGAGTTTCTTAATTATGTATTACCACAGTGCGGTAACAAACACAAATTAGCTAACAGGAAGTGGTCATAAAATCGGTTTAATATGAATAAAAATTAGTGCTTAGAAGCAATTAAAATTTTGATTCATTTTCCAATAAGTTATCATACAAAACATCTCGATACTGAAGTTTTTATACCTTTTGGAAAAGTTTTAATGCATGATTTTTGGAATTCGGAAGAGCAGAGAATCGTGTTGCTATCAGTGCCTAGTGTCATAGTGTCGTGCTGTTTTGCCAGTACAGCTAGATAGAAAAGGTTTTTTTTCTTTTCTTTTTTTTTTTTTTTGCCCATTGTGCTTCGAAAATATTTCTCTAACCTAACAAAAATCTTTCTCTACCAGCTGAGCTGATTGGAATAGTTTAAAAATAATTGAAGTAACAAAGTTACGTATGAAAACACTTTTTATGTCTTGCTCTTCAAAATCTCACCGGCAACTCCAAAAATTGTGAAAGGCTTAATTTTTCATCATTGAATAACCTAGTCTTGTCGGCGTTCTCAGCTTCAATGAGATGTCATCTGCCACCAGCTCTGTTATTCACTATTCCAGGCTGAAGAGTCCATAACAAGGACGGAACTGCAGTCTCTGGATGTGATAACCGGTCTGTCGGTATATTGCTTCTAATTTTTCTTGCCTAGTGCTATCCCAAAAATCCAATCCAGGTAATATAGAGTCAACCATGCAGAAAAATAATTATCATCAAATCTTGTGTTAATTTTATTCGAAAAACAATCTATTACTTCATACAAAAAATTAAAAAATCAGTGTTTGACTTCACATCATCATGTGGAATTTTTTATTTTTTTAGCGCCTTTTTAAAATTGGCTCGAAGAAAGAATTTTTTTGAAAAAGTTTCTCGATTGATTGAAATATACAACTATGTAAAATCTATTTTCAATTTTAATTGAAGATTGAACTGTGGTAGTATGAACACACAGATCAATTGTAGATTGAACTGTGGCTTGAATAGTCCGAAAATTAAGGGTAGCAGATTGAAGATGTTTTGATAGAGTAAAGCATTTTTAAAACACTTTCCTCAATACAAACAAATTGAATAAAAATTCAAACAAAGTCATACACGCTGAAGGGCACATTGAAAGAATCGTTTTGCAATAATTCTCAGAGTCGTCAAATCACTGCTTTGAAGTTTTAGAGAAAGGTTTTTATGGTTTTAACTCTGGAAGACCATCTTGTGTCACTCTGAGATTGCAAAACTATAGAGCCCAATAAAAGGCATTTGTTGATATGTTTTTTTTTTTTGTTCAATAAGCACATGCGTTTTTAAGAAGTTTCTATGAAAGCAGATAATGCATTGAGCAGCTGAAACGTGTTTCTAGCAAAAGAAAGCGATGAATATTCATTAAATAAATATACACTTAAAAAATGAGCGTAAAAGTGAATGTAAAATATCAAGGAATTTTCTTTAGAAAACCATGCAGCCACACCACTTTGCACGAGCCTCTCATATTGGACATACCATCATTACACTGCGCACACAAGTATGAAATATTTAGCCGAGAAAAGGCCGAAAAATACTTCGTGAATTTCTAAGTCATCATCCAAATAACGAAAAACACTTTTTCTAGTCTGGGAATGTGTCGAGTTTCATCAAATAGTTACTGAGAACCAGCGAGATTTTTTTAATGAACATCGATTTCCGACTTACATAAATTGAATACACCCATTTTCTGTCATTCTGCTGAAAAAATTTGGGGGTGCAACCGCCCCCTCTTGACCCCCCTATTTGCCGCCCCTGAAAACACCACACCCACATGTCCCACAAAAAACATTTATTCAAATAAAAAACATTTAGATATAATTTGGTCTAAAATTTATAATTGTTTTCAAAAAATTATTTTTTTTTCTATTTATCTTTAATAACATTGCACATAAATTACAAAAAATATCAAGTTCAAAAGCACACTCAAGTTCACAGCAATGCAGAGTGAGAGATTATTTTCCATTGTAAAAAAAAAAAAAAATAGAATGTTATTTCGGACTTCATTAGGTGAGGAAACTCTTGAAAATTTGCTGATTTTGAAGGGCAAAAATAATGTGCCATGTCATGCTATGAACTTTAAGAAAGATATGCTTTTGAAGACCAAAAAAGCAACTGTTGACCGACTCAGCAGTAATAAATTATAATATTATTTAGCAATATTAGGATTTTTAAGGAACTTAATTAATGTGGACTTTTCTAAAATTTTAATTTCATATGCTTTTATAATATTTGTACCACCTATGACAGTGCCAAAGACACAATTTGTTTTCATTCTATTAAGTATTGTTTGCAGTTAAATAAAATTCACACACACAACTATACACACGTAACTGCCCAGGAGGAGGGGCAGACTTGGGGGCTCAGGAGCCGTTTGTAGAAACAATAACTCCAATAAGTAGGATCCTGCTGTAGACAAAATAACTAAGTACTTCATGAAACCATGGGCGCCCATAAAGGGGAGGGGGCAACCCATAAGTGGGGGCAGAGGGGGGGGGTTCGAGGCCCATCTAGACATTGGAACTGTGAACTGTTGTAATAAAGTTTGAGCATAAATAACATTCAAATGCTAAATCATACTGATGGATTCAATTTTTCTTTTACTTGATAAATTCTTGAAATTTTTACAGTGAAAAAATGATTCTAATGCAAATATATGTCGGTCAAAAATCTTCTGTTTTCTTTCATAATTTTCTGTTTTTTGAACTTTGATCTTCTGGTTTTTGAGTTTCAGAGGTTGGCAGGTATGATTTTACGAGATTTTTTTTTCCAGTGTCCAGTTACACCCTGTTGAAACTACTCACAATTGGCCATTTTTAAAGCAATCAGCAAAGCACTACTTAAAATGAACACTTTTTCAGAAGCACTATTGAAATAATCATTTTTTCTACAAAAAAATAAGAACCTATGGCATTTTTGAAATTTATTTAGTTGAGTCAGGGATGATAGTTGACTCTAGTAAAATTTTCTGAAGACAGTATGAAATTTTCTGGAACTGTGGGGGAAGCTCGAATCCCCCCCACCTGTATGTCAAATTCTGCGTGGTTGCTTAAAATATGTTTTATGATTCTTTTGAAAGGGATCTTATCACCCATGACGTGCATGTAAAATGAAAATGTTTTCTATTTGTACTGGCCAGATGTTTCTGAATTCCTCTCTAAATCAGGGTTTATTGTGATTTCAACTGTACTAATATCCTCATGAAATTGAAATAGGTAAAATAGGCAACCAATATAAAAATGTGTTTCAATAAATGTATTTGAATGATCAATCAGCTGTATGCACACATGATCCAATGTTTATTGAGTAGATATTTAAAAGTTTATGTTTTACAGATAGCACTTTTCAAGTTTATTCGAATAGCTGGAGACTTATTACCACCTCCATTATTTGTGCCTTATCATCAAATGTTGACAAGTTTATCAAATTCTGCAGTTTGTGCACATAGTTGTTTTTCTATGCTGAAAATGAATGGTAAAAATGGTATGCTTCTTTTTTCTTACTACTTTTGAATTTTTTTTATTAAAGTTGTCTCTCTAAAAGTCCTGGGAATTCTTTTCATTTTTCTAATTCTAAACGTTAAAGTTAATTAAATATAATAGTGGCACCTAAGCGCACTGCTTCATCCAAAGCTAGTGAAGACAGGATGAGAAAGTTTCATACAATTCAAAGATTTTTTTACTGTCACAGTATTTTATGTTAAATAGGATAACAAACTTTTTAAAATAGTTTAAATTTAATTATGTCAGAAATAGCAATATATAGTTAAGGAACTATTTAAAACAGTTTGATGGGCATTTTAAAGTGCCTTCAATAATAGTGTGTTTATTGAAAAGTAATATGCAGTAAAATCTCGTTAAGTCGTCACTCAAGGGACCAAAAATTTTTGACCACTTATGCGGAGTGACTACTTATGTGGAGTGGAAAATTAAGGAAGAAAAAAAAAGCCTTACAAATATTCATGAATAGCAGTAGAATTCTGTGAGAAAAACAATAGCTTATGTAATTAATGTCTAAAAATTAGTGGAAATATTAAAAAGGGGGGGTGGCGGAATACTAATGATAGTTACTTTGTTTTATTTTCTCTTACTTATACATTACTAAATAACAACGTATTTTAATGTGGTTATGGTACATTAATACAATCCTTCAATGTTGACTCATGAAGTTGTTGCTTACGGAAAAGAATGATCTCTTTTAAAATACATCAAGCTTTAAATTCTGTGTTTGTAGTTCCTTGAACGGATGTTAAATACTGACTAACTTTCTCCAGGTATTAGATTTTGTATGTTTTGCTGAAAGGAGTTTTATTCATACTCTTGGCACTCAGCAGAGTCACAGCAAGAAGTATGCTTTAAACGACCAGAATGGAGGATCGAAATTTCGAGGAAAAATGACTATCAAACAGCCTTTCAACTAAGTCCGACCCTATTTTCTAAGATCCAATAAGGAAAAGGATTTTTGAAAAACAATTTTTGAGTGACTAGTTAACCGGGTAAAATTAAATTTGGTGACCAGCAAAGGAGAATTATTTTACATTACTGTGAATGAAACTTTTTCGGGACCAAAGGAAAACGACCTATTTAAACAGAGTGACCACTTAACCGGTCGACTACTTATTGAGGTTTCACTGTACATATTATTTTTTCACTATGCAAAATTTGGAATTATGTGAGGAGTCTTTGAATGAACACAAGTAGTAAGTCAGGACTCTGCTGGTCTTTGTTTGAAAATCAATCTTTTCAAAAGTAGTGTGATATTTATTTTAGAGTGCAAGCTTTGGTTTCTTGGGACATCAATTCTGCATCTTCAGTGTTTATGTTTTTGTGGTGTCATATTGATGTCAATTTTTTTTGGAAATATCTATGTTTCTAGTTAAACATCAATGTTTTATGGTCAACGATTATGATTTCAAAGCTTTCATGTTTTGCATTCAATGTTTTTTTTAATGCTGATGTTTTATACTTTAATAAAAACAAATAATAAAATGTGTGATGGAGATATTAATAGAAAAACATTGATGGCATCAATGAACATCAATTTTGAAATACAGTGAAACTTCTCTGGAGTGACCTCCCTTCCTGAAAAAAGTGGTCTTAATGGAAGTTGGTCGCTCTTAGAGGTCATTTTCGAACATGCAAATACGTTACCAATAGCTGTTATTTATCTTCTTCCTGCAGTGTATTAATCAAGAACATTATGAATAAAAATGTATTTAAATTAAGAAACTTTTTTTTTCCATTTTTATGTAAAATTACTACTTTTTACATTAATTTCCTTTCTGATGTTCCTTTCTTGAGTAAAGGTGATAACTTCTACACGTTTCTCGAGCGTGAGGTAACTCGCTTTTTCGGAATTTTTACTGCAATGTATGGTGATGAAATGTAGAATGCAGCTTCATTGAAACCAAAACTTGAACTATTCAAATGTGCTAAAAATAGATTTTGTCCACTGTAATAGACTAGGAATGTTCCGTTCTAACACCCCTCTCCCGTAAGCAACTAAGAAATTTCAAGAAACATGCTTTTAAAGAAGTTCTATTCTTATAACCCACTCTCAATGACAGGCACCCGCTTGACTTGCCTCAAGATGTGCACGTGCCACCTTAGTTTCCCATAGGTCAGAAAAGCAACACCCTCCTTTTTGTGACATTTTTGAGGTTCCAAACAGAGAGGGTAAGGAAGGAACACATTTGAACCCACAGGAGAATAGGTTTTAATCTCTTATTCTGGTTTATTTCCACATTTGTTAACATGAAAAAACTGATCCGTGTAAAAACTAAATATTCTATTGCTTTTCTTTTGTTGTCACTCTCATTTTGAGTTTTCTTTAACAAAAATTCCTATATTTGTTAATGCTGGGGTTCACAATTTGCCTGTCATTGTCAGGGGTTTCAATGGTATTTTAAACAATAATCCCAGAGGTATTTTAAACAGTAGTCATGTACAAGGAAAATTTGGTGCCTCAGAAAAGTGGTCGTTAATGGAGGTGGTTGCTATATAGAGGTGGTCGCTCATAGAAGTTTCACTTTATCAATGTTTTCACAAAAACATCAATGGGTTAGGGTAGACCGGCCAGTGAATGAACAGTTAAGCACAATTTCATTTTTTAAAAATCCTAGTAATTTTAAATTCTATACTATACAGATCGTCCCCAAAGCAGAATACTACTAAATTTGCGACGTACGTCGCAGAACAGATGCCTGAGCTGCAGAACAATTCTGTTCAAATGTGAGAGGAAAACTGACAAATTTTCTGCAGAAATTCTGCAAATTTCATTGAAATTTCTGCAGAAACCACGGTGCCAAAAATTTGCAGAAACCGCGATGCCGAAAATTTGCAGAAACCGCGGTGCCGAAAATTTGCAGAAACCGCGATGCCGAAAATTAGCAGAAACCGCGGTGCCGAAAATCTGTAAAAACTGCGGTGCAGAAAATCTGCTGAAACTACGGTGCAGAAAATCTGCAGAAACTGCGGTGCAGAAAATCTGTAGAGTTTGCAAATTTCTTAAAATTAGTAGAAAATCTAAAATTGTCTCAAATTACGATAATTTGGGGGAAAGCTCGCGATATTGAATTCGATTAGTCCTTTGTAGGTTTTTCCCAATCGATCTTCATCCACTACAATTTCCGCCATGCATGTTTAGGAAACATGCCAACATGTCCATCGCTGGAAATTGCGTGTCTTGTTTAAGATTTCAATCCTTCTGCATCCAGAAAATATTTTAATTGTTTTGAAGTGTTTTATTACATGCAACCCAAACTCAACTCATTCTATTAATTATTTCAGTAATTTCTTTGTTTAGTAACATTATTTTAATTGCTCCTTCATGCCATGTAAAATTAACCAAAAAATGTGGTTTGACACCTAGGTTCGGATTTTTATAAAATTTTGTATCTTTGCTCTTTCTATGCATTTTGGAAAGAAATATAAACTATTTTTGGAGAATCCCAATCGGTTTAGGTTTGACACCTTGTTAAAGTTTTTTTGATTTTATAGTTTTCATGATCAACTAATTTTCCAAATTCAGTGCTCTTTAATTAGTCATTTGGTTGAAAGCTGTGATGTTTCCGGAAATATCTCATTTCCACAAAAATAAATAGTAACAGTCCAGTTAAAAAAAACTATGTGAAATGATTTTGATTTTTGCCACCCAACTTGTTTAAAATGTCACGTTTTTTCACGTACAATGCTTAAAGTACTTGCAGAACAATTTTAGTCAAATGATTTTCCGTTGCAGAACATCGTAAAGTATTCTGCTTTGGGGCAGATCGTGATAGTTAAAATATTTTAATTGATCTATGTAAATATCTCTAAAAAATCGCGGGAGCTTAAACGGTACCGCTTCAGACTTTTTTAGGTGTTTAAAGAAAAAATGGCACAACGACCCAGTGAATGAACACCTCAAACCAGTAAATGAACACAAATTGGTCCAGTGAATGAAAACGATAAATTTTGATTCAAAAAGAAACTAAGTTTCTTTCAGATCTATCTATATAACTGTCTATATCTATTTATCTATCTATCTACTAATCTATCTATCTATCCACTTATCTATCTATCTATATATCTATCTATTTATATATCTTATCTATCTACTTATTTATTTATCTATCTACTTATTTATATATCTAGCTACTTATCTATTGATCTATCTATCCACTTATCTATCCATCTATCTATCTAATTATCTATCTATCTACTTATCTACTTATTTATTTATCTAGCTACTTATCTATCTATTTATCTATCTATTTATGTACTTATCTATATATCTATCTACTTATCTATCTATCAATCTATCTATATATCCACTTATCTATCTATCTGTCTTCTTATCTATATATTTATCTACTTATCTATCTACTTATCTATCCATCTATATATCTATCTATCTACTTATCTATATACTTATCTATCTACTTATCTGTCTATCTACCTAACTATCTACCTATTTATCTGTCTGTACATCTAAATATCTACCAATCTATTATCCTAATCAATCTATTTATCTATCTATCTACCTGCTTTTTTACCTGTCTATCTTGCAACCTATCTATCTAACTATCTCCTTATCAATATATCTACCTATCTATATCTATCGGTCTATTTACCTGTCTATGTATCTACTATCTGTCTCTATATCAGTCTCTCTACCTAGCTATCTATCTCTATATTAATCTCTCTATCTACCTATCTATCTATTAACCACTACCTATCTATTTATCTATCATTAAATCTATCTACCTACCTATTCTATCTCTATATTTATCTACCTATATATCTATTTACCTCTTATTTTTTATATATCTCTATAATATCTTCCTCTATCTATTTATCTATCTGTCTATATACAAACATACATACATACATATCTACCTATCTATTCTCTCTCTTTGTATATACATTTCTATTTCTCTATCTCTCTATCTACCTGTCTATCTATCAAGAGAGATAAAGATATTGCAAGATAGATGTAGGTAGGTAGGTTAATATACAGATAGAGATATAGATAGATAAAAGATAAAACTCAGTAAAAAGTGCATTGTTTGCAAAAACAAAAATAAAGAAATTATAAAATATATCAGAGGTCTCCAACCTTTTTCACTCGCGGGCCACATTGTAAATTTTTGGAGACGAGGCGGGCCGGCCCAACAATATTTTTGCTCAGATGGTCTATTTAGCGTTACCCCCCCCCCCTTTACATCGCGAATATACACAGATTTTTTTTTTTAATTAAGCGCTCAATGGTGATTTTTGTACATTTTTGGGCTTGCTTTTAAGTTGCTATATTTCCTTATACATATTTGCTATTCGCTAAATTAAATCATATTTTAAGTGCCTGTAAATCTCTTAAATATAAAAATAATATAATGATAGGGTGTATTGTAAAATGTAGAATAGTAGAGAAAACTGAAATAAAAAGTATTCTTTGGGGGGGGGGGGGGGGTCACAAAATAAAGTAAAGTTTTTTTTTTAATTTTTTTTTTTTTTTTTTTTTTTTAAGGCTAATAAGTGAGTGATTCAAGACAAAATTTTTGCAATGTAATACAAATTTATTTTGTTGAATTAATGAAAATTAAAACCTCGGATATAAATGAGGACTCAACACGTGTGTAAAACTTTTAAAATGTTTTTAAAAGTTAAAAAACTAATGAGAAGCTTGTATTTGATTACAACTTAAAATTTCAGTCTGTTTCTGGGATAAACTTCATAGCTCCAATCATTAAGAGGGATTTTAAATGTTCGTCTGATAAAAAAGATCTTACTTAGATTTAGTATACTTTAATTTTGAAAATGTCTGTTCATATTTGTAAGTGGATAAAAACAGAAAAAACATAGTTCTATCATGATTTTTTCAGATCTTAAAATTTTTTTTCTGGTAGAGAACTGTAAAATGGAAGTAGGTTACCTTTCTCGTGGCATTCTTACAAAGCTTTCTTGAGTAAGTCCTTAGTTGCTAACCCGATGATCATAGCATATCAGAAGGCACCTTGTCAATATCACACTTAAAAGGGTTTTGAAAGAGTTGAATTTCTTTAAAGCGGGTTTCAAACTCATGTTGTAGCTGAGACATGACTTCCAAAACGTAATCCTTGAGAAAGGTAGCAGTGCGTAGTGTACTTAAGTTCTTACATGTTTCAAAGTAATCAAATTTTATAGATCCTAAATGCTTTTTGAAAGGTATGAGTTTTTGTCTGAAAGCTTTGACATGGTAGTAACAAGTCACAAACTGATACTGAAGATTTTTCACCTTGCAATTTCAAATTCAGAAATTTAATATGCGTCGTGAGATCAACAACGTAAGAGAGTTTTCCTACAAATACACTGTCAGAAAGTTAAGGTACAGGACGACGTTGTTCAGTCATACGAGTAAAAATGTCAATCACTTCTGGAAGTTCAAAAAACCTCAGCAATAAATGCCTCTGCTCAACCAACGAACTTCACAATGGTACGGAACATCTGGGTAAACGCTGTAAATTTCAGCAAGAAATTTTTTTAATTGACGGTGTTTGAGGGAACTTGATCAAGTGAAGTTAACTGTTTTGACAACTATGTTCATTACTTCAGCTACTTCCAAGTGTTTCCCCCACAAGGCTTGTTGATGGATAATGCAGTAAAAAAAACATGGGTTGAACACCTCCAACTGTTTTTTATAAAAAATCGGAAATGTTTCCAACTACTCGATTTTGGGACCACACCAGGGCGAAATTTAGCTCCATGACGTGCCTAGGCAGATTTGAAATCTGCCGCCCCCCTCCCCATAAGAGAAGCAAAAACACGCCAAGAAGTGCTCCCGAAATTTAAACTGTCATGCTTATGAAGAAATGATGACGTTTCACATTCGGGGCGCACCGATGGAAAGTCACTGCGAGCTCCCAAAAAATTCCTTATTCGGCTAATTTTGCTGACGATTCGGAAAATTTGTAGATAATATTGCAACATATTCTTTTTTTTTTTTAATTTTTAAAATTGTTTTTTAATGATGCATAACGTTCCTTCTCATTAGATGTAACCATGTATGATATGCATATAAGCTCGTATTTTATAATTCGGAAAAAATAGAATGTTCCTACTCCCAATTCCTACCCCCTTATCCTCCTCCATCGCCGAAATATTTTAGCTCGATGCGCCTCTGTTTATATTTAAGCTCATCAGTTACCATGATTGAAAAACATTTGATTTTTATAAGATGTGTTAAAGTAATTATTTTCTAAATTTCAAGAAAAAGTTGTCTCTGAAAAATGAAAGAATGCTAATGTTTTACTTTCAAGAATAAAAAAAATCATTTAAAAAATGTATGTCTAAAGCAAAATTTGCCGCTTCTGAAAATTTCGCCGCCGTAGGCAACTTTTCCTACTCTGCCTTTTGGATAATTGGGCCCTGGAATACACATTTTTTTCACGATCTGTAGCAACACCTTCCAGTTGTTTAAAAATCAAGCCTAAGGTTAGAAATGGTTTCACGTATTTTTCCAAAAATTTTGTCCCCGGTCACATTACTCTCCAGGAAATGGCCAATGCCAGCTGACTTCCAAGAGAATGTGGCGCGGAGAAAAGATTTGTTCCCGGAAAGAGCAAAAAGAGAAATGGGTGCTGCACTCGTAGTTAACTGTAAAAACTGATTAAAAAATTATTAAAATAAATGGTAAAAAGATTCTAAATAATTATTGGAAAATAAAAATAATGTCTCAATTATATTTCCAATGAGACTGTCTTTGTTTCGAAAGGGAAAAAAATGTTTGTAGGCTTCCTGCAGGCCGGACAAAATCTGTTCGCGGGCCGGATCTGGCCCGCGGGCCGTAGGTTGGAGAGCCCTGAAATATATAATGAAATACATAAATTAATAAGCATATAAAACTATCTGCATTACAAAAAAGTACGAAAATGAAAATATCTCAAAAAAACTTGAAATTTCTTTTTAAATCAAAAGAAATTTTGCCATTTTTCATTCACTGGGTTTTCACAATTTTTCGTACCCAGTGACTGAACACCCCTCTACCTGAAAATCTACGCATTCTGCATTGACTGAAACAATTTAAATCCATAGCCTAAACATGTATACTTAATTTTTCTTTTGTAGAGTTGAAAAATAAAATTTATTAATAAAAATAATATTTATGAAAATAATTGCTAGCACGAAACCAGCCTTATTATTTTGAAAAAGAGAAAGAACGATTCACGGCAGTAAAAATTAGAAATTTTTTCCAGGAAAAAAATATGTATCTAAAGTAACTAGTCAGGTGTCAGATAGCTTAGAATATCAATAAAGAATGGTTTTGTAGTGACTATATTCAGAAAAAAAATTTTGGAAGCTTATTTTTGTTTTAAAAATGACGCACTGTTCATTCACTGGGTGGTGTTCATTCACTGGTCGGTCTACCCTAGATCCATTTTTGAGTTAGGTTTATTTCGAGAGCTGAAGAGCTGTGTTCTGAGAGTTTGAAAAATTTCCTCACTAATGTAACTAGTTTGTATTTATCATTGCACCTCCTATTCTGAGTTTCTGTACTATTCAGGTACAAAATCATCAGTCATTGCAAAATTATTCATATTAATTTGCATTCATGAATTTAGGTTTATTATTTTCAATCTATGCATCAGGTACTTATTCTTCATTATTGGCTTTGCTTTGACAGTTCTGAAATATTAGCTTTAGTTTAACACATTGGGCACTGCCAGAACTTACTGGCCCTCTTAGAAACATTTGATAGCAATTACCAATTTCTGATTTAGCTATCTAACTTGAACAATTTAATTTGTTAGCATCAAACGTTATATAGAAATATGTTTGAATTTCAAAAATTCTATTTAAATTAAAAGAATTAAATTTTTACTATTTTTTTATTGTTATTATTTTTTCAAAAAAAAAATTTACCAACCCTGTTTGTTCATTCAGGTAGTCAGAGTAGCATTGTTTCATGGGATCATTTTTTCGCTACTCTGCATCGTTACTACAGCAGCTTGCACGAAGAAGTTCCTTCAGTTCTTGATATGCGCTACGCTTATCCTCAAAGAATGCACTCTAAAGGAATAACTCCTCAAGAAGTTCAAGGCCTTATTGCTGTTTTGCAACTAATTGCTAAAGTTGTACAATTAGTAAGTTTTAATTTTTAAACTAAAATTCTGATGCTATATATTATAAACGTCATGAATTATATCAGTCATTTTTACCGATAATTGCAGCATCCTTAGATACTTAGAAAATTTACCCAAGGTACTTAGAAAATGCTATTTTGTAGTGATATTATTTTGCACTGCATAAAAGATCTATACCAAGTGCAAATCCTTTGACTATAATCATCAGAATGAATAATTTACATACATTTCGATTTTCTTTCTAATTTCTTCATATTTTAATATTTTTTCAATAGAATTTTGATTTAATATTACTTGATGAATTTATAAATTGAACTGATTAAGTAAAATTATACTTGTATTTTGTTTTAGGATGAAATTGCTCGCATCACATTGTCTGAAAACCCACAATATGTACCAACCATTGTTCTTTTGGGTCTGGTCACATGTAGCATTCCGGCTTCATTGAAAGCTGCAATTATTAATTGTTTGGCTGCATTTGCAACTTCTCCTGAAATTGCTTTGAATATTTGGCAAGGTTTAGAAATGGCTCAGGTATTTCATTTTTTAAGCTAATTGTGATACTCAGTCGAAAATTAATCTTTGGCTGATTTAAATGTTAAGTGTTTATTTGAAATAGACCCTTGTATGTTGCAGAAAATTTAATATGAATGATCCTTTTTAATTTTTAGGTCATTCCTACTGTGAAGTCAGTGTCTGTGTATCACCCTTCTGGAATATTAGTAAGCTTTATTTCTTCTCCATTAGTGTTGCATAATAATTTAAGTATAAAGGGGGTCAAATAATTGACATTTATTTTATTACTTGAAAGTTGCCTGTCAAGGTATGACGGGTGAAAATTGCATCTACTCTTCTACATTTGAACGAAGCCATTGCCTGTTTGGTGATATTTTAATGTTTGAAATTTTAACCCTAATTCCATTGGATTAACCCTAAACCCCAGTAGGTAGCGTTCGTTGTTGACCATTTTTTCGTTTCTTCATTCCCGTCACCGGATCGAGTTCAGCCTTGTTACAATAAAGCCTTTCCCTGCATGTTAAACATTACCAAAACGTATTATCAAATTATGGCGTGGGGTGAGTTTCATTGTGGAAACATCTGGGTTACTCGATCATCAGCTATTATTTATATGAGGATTTTTTTATCCGGTTGCTGTCATGGATTGTCTTGAACTCCTTGTTTTCATTTGAACCCACACAATTTACATTGTTCAACAAAGACCATTAGGGACCATTTTCATTATTGTGTGACTACGTGACTCACTTTGAGGTGAAAATAAAATACATAGAAATTCAATTAGTGGCATGTTCATAGAAAAAATTGTCATCACTTAGATACTAATTGCTTGCATTCTGAAAATTTTCATAGTACACATCCAAACACATTTATATAGTAGTTTTATTCTTCTTCTGTAGTATCCTGAAGGAATCACTTAAGCAATAAATCAAATAACCTGTCGAAATGACTTGGGAATGAAATGAAAAATAAATGTAAAAAAAAGGAACAAAAAATGCCCCAAGGTAGAAATGATATTTCTTAGTATGACCTGTTGCATACTAAATCATTGAGATACAATAGTCAAAAATCTCTTCCTTGTTCCAGCAATACCATGGAACTCATCGAGAAATATATGATGAAAAACCTGTACAAAATAATTTTGTACACTCTTATTTTAATTAAGAGTGAAGAATTTTACTCATTACCTCAACTTTCAGAAACGTAGCAAAATTAAAATATGGGGGCAAATATTATCATCTTTAACCTTTTTTGAACTTTCCTCAAAATTGAATAACTTTCCTTATTCTCACAGTATGTCCTGCATCCATCGTAAATACTGCGTGGTAATGCTTATTACAGAAAGAAAAAAATCTATTGTATGCTCTGCTCTCAAGACTAAACAATTTAAAAGAGGTATTAACAGTAAAGAAAACAGGAATGTATTTTGACAGATTAAATGAGGCAATGAGAAGCAAAGGGATGTAAGTGCCAAAATTAAAAATTAAAATAGATAACCATTTAGGTTAACCTCTTCTCTGTGTTGGGGCAAGCAATGTTACTAGTAGCCTAGGTAGGTGCTGCTGTGCCGCATGATTTAGAAAAACTTTTCAATGAAAGCTTACCTAGGACCGTAACTTTAAACATCTTTCACTTTAAACTAAAAAGTGTCCACTTAATCCCTTTGCTTCTCACTAACTCAAATGTTCTATTGATGTTTTTAGAATAATATTGTTACTTTTAAACAGTAAGTAACTGCCCTTAAGCCAGGGTAGAGGCAAAACTGCATGCAATATACCAACAGCCGGGTTATCACAACCAGAGATTGCAGTTTTGTACTTGTTATGGACTTGTTAGTGTGAAATAGTGAATAACTGTGTTGGAGGCAGATGTCATCTTATTAAAGATGAAAGTGCCCACAAACTGTTAGATTAAGTAAATTTATATCACCAGCAAGAGTCAACAGCCATGATGCTGTTCTACTTGAAAATTGAAGACAAAGTTTGGTATATAACAGTAAGTAACCACCCTTATTACGAAGTTTGGCAAGTTGATTTTCAAAATTGGTATGCTGATACTCGTAATAGCCACCATGATACGTGAACAATTTTTTGTGAATAAAATGAACTTTATGAGATGAATCTTAATTCTTAATGTTTTATTTTTAGATGGAACTTGAAGAGGTTGAAACACGTATGGAGGAGTATCCTGTTACTCGAGCTATGCTGTCTTTGTTAGATGCCCTCTTAAATCATCCATGCCCTACAGGTTTAGGTACTGGAACACGCCAACCTGGTATTGAACCATATTTGCAGTTTGTTCGAGATTCTGTTTTGCTGCGCTGCAATTCTCGAGCTTATAAAACAGAAGGAGAAAAAGTGTGTATTTTTCTTATTGATGTTTTTCTCTCCTTTCCTTTTTTTTTTTTTTTTTGCCGAATCTAAAAAGAAATTTAAAAAAAATAACTAGGTTGTTTTTGAACTTAAACAGTTTTAAAAAATATATATACAGTATACTCTCGATATCTCAAAAACCTTCAAAAATTATTTTCCCCATGATTTTGCATATTTATCTAATGTTATTTTTCATTCTTATGTTGAAGAGTTTTTAATCAAAACTTTGATATGTCGAATATTTTTCAAAGTCAAGTATAATTTTTCCAGATAAACCACAGTTTATGGTCTCAAAACAGATCAAGGATTGTTTCCAAAAATTCCCCACACCCTTCATTATTTCTGAAGAAATAATGAAGGGGGGGGGGGATCTGAAGAAGCTTATCTACTATCACTTTCATTCTAGAGTCCAGGGGTGTCAGACAATGTAAGTCCTGAAAAGCCCGAAAAACCAACCTAAAACTTTTTGCTACCATCTCAAGTTATTTTGTTGGACATTTTGACTCTATTTCTACCTCCGTAAAAAAGGGAGAAATGAACGGAAAACTCCTTTAGAGACACAGGAAATGGTGCAATCCTTTGACCAACTTTTGTTCTGGGGTGCTCAAAACTCGTTTGAAACCGTTCTGCAACTTAGGTAATCTCTAATCTTTGTTAAGTTTAGTTGTGATAAATCACTACATTTTGCTACTTCACTACAGCAGTTTTTTCTCTCAATTTATGGCTCATTTTAAAAATTAATTTTTTTGTTATTATATTAAGATGCTTCCACATATTTTTAACTATTGTGACACTTTTATAATATTATATTATTCTGATTATGACCTTGTTGTCTCGAAAACTGGATATCTCGATTTTTTTAGTGTCCCTTTGGCTTTATATCGAGAGCATACTGTATTTGACTTTAATTTTTGTCACAAGTATTTTTAGCATTGATTGAAAAAACTATTTTATTAGCTCTTTATGTTACTTCTCATCATTTTTGAAATGTTTTTATTTTAGTGGAAGATAATGGCTTTGTGCTGTAAGATTTTAGAAAAAGTGCTCAAAAATTCCAGATTTCATGCATCTAGAATTGGTGGCAATGTAAATACAGATTCTAATTTGGGAAGCTCTATTTTATCTCAAATGCTCCAAGACAGTGGTCTTTTGAGGACTATTCTTTTCATTTTGGATGAAGGAGCTAGAATTTTGGATCAATATGCATCTGTTCCCGGTAATTAATTCTAGATTTGTTGGTTATTATTGTTGTGAAATTCTATAATTTGAATCTGCAATGATTTTTAAGAAGGGAGGCATTAGCAGTTAAAATTTTATTTAATGCAGTTAAACAGTTGTTTAAAAAATATTTCAAAAAAAAAAAAAAAAAAAGTTTGTCACTCCTCACAAAACTACTGTTTCAATTATATTTTTATTTGAATTTTTAGACAAGCTTTATAAAACAAAGTGTATTCATGCCCATTATGGAGACGAGGTGCAAAAGGTTCAGATTCTTCTTAATTTTCCTGTTTTTTTTAAATATTTTTATTAAAAGCTCAATGTTTTTGTTTAACAAATTCTGCCGTGTTTTCATTTATGCTAAATATTAAATGATTGATCTATAAAAATATTTCTTTAAAGTCATTTATCATTTCTTCACAGTAGCCATTATTTTGTTTTGCAAGCAATGTAAAAAAAAAATAATATCTAAAAAAAAAAAAAATCGAATTCTCAAAAAAAAAAAAAAAAAGAAAAAAAGAAAGAAAGAAAAGCAGTTATGAACGTATGAACCTACCTTTATTTTCCATAAAGTTCTTCAATGGTCTTATCATTACAATAAAATTTATTATAAAAAAAAGAAAGAAAAGCAGTCATGAACGTATGAACCTACCTTTATTTTCCATAAAGTTCTTCAATGGTCTTATCATTACAATAAAACTTATTATTGCGCAAATTCATTGTTTGATGGATATTCATGATTTTATAAATAATGGCTTTTTTGTGAAAAAAATTAACATATGAACTTTAATAAAGTTTATGATTGTCTTAAATTATTTTTTTTTCAAATTATTTTATAAAATGTTAGTTTTTAAACTACAATTATAAGTCAAAAATAAAGCATTGCAAATTAACTATATTGGAAATACATTTTAATGGAAAACTCATTGTTGATTAACCTTTACTTCTCATACATGCTCAGTATTTGGCAATGTGTCAACTGAGGTTTTACTATTGCTGCTAAAACAATATAGTTAATTAAGGTGATAAAGATGCTTTCATACTACTTACTCTCATTGACCAGAATGTAATATTGTTCAATTGTTTCGACAAATGGACTGATATAATGTCAGACATTATTTTCATGTTACAAGCATATTACTATTTCTTACTTACCTTGTGTTCCCTTTTAGAATATTTCTCTAAAAGAGGTTTTAAGTTTTGCAGTGTATATTTTTAAATGATTTTAAAATTCAGTTTTAATGTGATTTGTCAGTTTAAAAATGTATAGTACATTTTAAATCTATTGTGTAAAGTCACTTTTGCTACTTTATCTCATTACTAAGCAGTTTGTTACTGTATCAATATGTTTTTTGTATAGGTCAGGCAAATCTCGAAGAATGTACTTTTCTTGCTTTGAAGTTAGTTAATGTCACTCTTTTGAAACAAGAAGCATTTCTTCAACAGATTCGAGACAGTGGCTGTGACCTTCTTGTTACCGCACTTGATAATTTGTTGTTAAACATAAATCCAAGAAGTGGACAAGCTGATCACTTATTAGTTATTGCAAAGTAAGTTAAGGAACTGAGATTATGCTTAAAAAAATAAATGATCAGACTATTGTAAAATTATATTCTTATGTATTCCACAGCAGCAGAAAGTTTTTCCGAATTTTCAACCTCTCTAAACTTATAATAAAAACCAAGTCAGTTTTTTTTAATAAACTAAATAGTCTCTTTCAGCAAATTTGCAGTGCTTGAAAGTTAAGATTTATACTGACAGTTAGAAACGAACACATGACCCTTATTTACTTGGATTTGAATATAATATTTCAAAAACTTTATTTAAACAAGCTGATATGTGTGTCTCACATGTCTTTCTTTTATTCCAATTTAGTGCCATTTTCCCATTATTGGTAATTTAGTGTGATTCATTAGTTTACTCTCTAAATATCACCAACAGTGGCCAAATTGAAACCAGATTAAACAAAAAATCGCCAAATTTGTCGGCAAGTTGGCGAGCAAACTTGGCGACCAAAAGACTGGCGATATATCGGCAAGTGTCCGCCAAATTGTAACACCACTTGAGTTTACATCGAAATTAACCACGATTCCCCCCACAAAGGAGTAAAAGACCCCTTTAAAACACCCAAATGCAATCAAAAGGGGAGGTGCACAACTAGACCCCACTAGGAGTCTACGTACCAAATTTCAACTTTCTAGGACATACCGTTCTTGAGTTATGCAACATACATACGCTCATACAAACATAATGAGAAAACTCATAACTAACTCGGGAATCGTCAAAATGGATATTTCGCGTGTCTATACGTTCTTAGGCATTTATCCACGTGTGGTCGAGTCAAAAAAAAAACTGAACATTCATTCGGGGGTGAGCAAAATGGAATTTAAGGTCGATTTTTGAGTGAAATTTTTTTTGCGAATACAAAACTTCCTTTTTTGTAAAAGAAAGTAAAAAAAAGTCACTTAAATTTTTGCTTGTCATTTAAAGATAAAAGTGTTCCTATGCCTTTTCACTTTTTGCACCATATTAAAGCATGAAAAAATGAAACAAATAAGTCTATGTCTTGAGTTTTCATACAGGTTTGAATGCATATTAAATATGCTTTAAGATATTGTGTTTTGTAGCATCTGCTTACAATTATAACTATTAAATGTTTTTTATTCAATCTTGAAATGTATCAAATTGTAAACTTTGGTTTTATTAATGAATATATTGGTTTTATACTTGTACTAGCTTTTAAAGTACATGTGTTTTACATCCTACTAAATTTTGTTCCTTTCTCATAGATATGTCACCTACAATATATTCATACCAAAGCATAGTATGTACTCTGTTAATATACTTAATGCCTTGTGTTCATCTATTCAGATTGCTCAGCATTTAGTCAGCGTGTTCGATGGTGACCCTGTAAGTACAAAATTTTTAATTTCAATTTTGTTTAAGTAAATGTAGAGCAACTTCTTGCCTTGTTAGGTGTTTTTATTAAATTAGCGATAGTAACAGTTTTGCACTTTGAGTGTAAATGAGGAGTTCAATTTCAAAACAGATTATATCCAGTTATATATATTTTTGGCAAAACGAAAAAACATTCTACGCACTAACACTAACTGTTAGAATTTCAAATTTCTCACAATGTTTTGGTAGAATAAGTGACTATTGGCATGAGTCTAAAAATTTTTCCTCAATTTTACCAGACCTAAATTGCCAATTTTATTTTGGATATATATTTTTTTGATGTAAAATAGTGGATGTCATCCCTTTTCCAAAAAAATTTTGCATTTTCTTCAGAAATAAACTTTATTAGATTGAAACAAAATATTCAACATGTTTTAATGCATTCTTTTTTTTTTTTACTCTACTTTATTCCTTCCTACTTACTTAATTCTTTTCATTAAATATTTCTAAAAAAAGGACCTTCGATCAAATTAAGTATGAACAATGAAACCTCCCAAGCCGAATCAAATAACAACGTTGTAGGTATAAATAAATCATAATTTTTATCACAACTAATCAATTTAATCATTAATTAATCACAATTTGAGGTTGCGCTTGCCTAACTGATAACAGACTTAGGCAATGCACATGGTGCTGTGATCTCTTAATACGAACGGGTATCACACTTGATTGGAAATGCTCAACCAGTGCTTCGCTCTGCTATTTTATTTGTGAGCTACTTTTGAATTAGAAGTGTCAAATTCAAGTTTGGATATGTGCCCTTTTGATATGAAAGTGAA
The DNA here is from genome assembly GCF_026930045.1 of Uloborus diversus. NCBI lineage: Eukaryota > Metazoa > Arthropoda > Arachnida > Araneae > Uloboridae > Uloborus > Uloborus diversus. Next base: position 85,719,037 of record NC_072737.1, on the reverse strand, counting down.
TGGTTGGTACCGGCAAATAAGGGATAAGTTTGACTTTGCTGTAAAAGACCTGGCGAGTAATAAGGGAATGGATATACACCCTTTAGGTTTTAAAACCAATATGTACGCATTTTTTAACTGCAGATATGAATCACTACGAGAAGAAAGAAAGGCTTTTCTTAGATTCTGAAAACGGAAAAAAAAAAAAAAATTCTAAAAGTGGATATAATCTATTTTGAAAGTAAACTCCACAAATATATAGGCTCAAATTCTTTCAATAATTGCTGGTTTCCTTCAAAAAATTTTTTTAATTTTTAATTGTTTTTTTTTTTTTTTTTCAATTTTATTAATAGCATAGTAGTTTTCTTTTCTTTTTTTTTTTTTTCAAGTTGTAAGTTTTTTAACATTGTTAGACTTGTACTTGAAGCATAAATTGTTATTAAATTTTTTATTTCAGAAGGAAAGTGAAATAATTCTGAAAGGTTTTGTGGAAACTCTTGAAATTGATGTAACAAGTGAAGAAAATACTGGTAAGTTACTTATTATTCTTACAATAACTATTGTAGTTGCTGAAGTTGAGCATTTCCAATGAAAATTTGATTAACTCTTTTACTAAAAATATAACTAAGGATAAACAAATCTTTTCCTTTATAGAGGAAAAAGAATGATTTGGTTTTCTGGAAAATAAATACTTATGTATATTATAATTTGAGTTAAACATGAACTGTCTGTGGTAAAAAAATTAAGGAGAGAAAAAAATGATACAAATACAAAAAACAAATTTATAGCAAATGAAACTTTTAAGTAACTGTCCCTTCCCCCTAAAAAAAGAAAGCACTTGAGTTCAGAATCTATCATTTAAACTTGTAGTATTCATAAATTTAAGTCATTTCTTTCCACGAATGTCCTACTCTACAAGTGAGACTATTAATGATAAACCAGTGAAATTTTATTCTTATGTTTGAAATAAAAATTAAGCAGCTATTTGAAATTGGCTCTTTTGAATATTTGGTGCAGAACTTTAAATTGAACTCACTTAAAAAAACAACTAAAATTTACAGAACAAAATAAAACAGTTATATTTTTTAAAAACATCTAGCCCCTTGGAACAAAATGTAAAATTATGAATTATTCTCCTATTATGATTTTTGTTTATGTGTATTCAGTTACCCCAATCTTTTATTTCTTCCCATCTTTCCAGTTTAAAAGAAGTTTTGATGCAAATATTCATTAATATTTCTGTTCATGTTCATAATTTTAATTTTCTCCTCCAGAAGATAAAGACTTACAAGCTCGAAACAAAACCCGGCAGCAGGTTTTACAGCTCATATTGAAGTGCTTGAGACATCCAGGGCCAAATTTATCCCATTATTTGTTGGGATTTAATTTAAGAAAACCTATAGCACAAACTGAAATTCAAGAACCAGGTAAGACCTGTTAAAATTGCAAGCTTTAAAGAATGTTATTGCTGAAAGTTTGCATGCATGAAGCTCTACAAAAAGGACAATACTGCTCTGGCAGGCAAATGCCAGTATATATAAATTTTATGTTCTTTTATTTTTGTCATTGGTTTCACTTCAGTTTTATTGTTGAAAATATATATATTTGCTCACTGCTGAATCTTTTACCATTGACCAAATTTTTACTTTTTGTTAATGGTGTTTGAAATCAAAGTTACGTTTCTTCAAATAACTGTAATTAATTTAAGTACTACCTTTAAGCGACCTAATACTGTGTAATATTGATCTTGGGATTTTTAATAAATATCTAATAAATTATACGATAGGAATCAGTGATTTTAAATCTGTTCTTAAATTTAATGCGACGCAGCCTTTGAAAAAATATTTTCACAAATTCAAGAGTTTATTTAGAAGAAAATTTGATCTGTTTAAGGACTTGTCGTAAAATTCTGAAATTTAATAACGCTTTTTTCACAAAATTTTAATGCTCAGAAACAAAATCTAGTAGCAAAATATACATTGTTAAACGAATTCCATTTATTGACACATTTTATTAAATTTATGCAATATTAATATTCAAGTTTAATTGCTAATTTTAACAAATTTTTTAATTAAAACTGAATTTTCCAACAATTAGTAGGTGTTTTAGCAAAACTCAGTTAATTTTTCACAAAGTTCACAGAAGGAATTCTTGAAAAAATACCTGGAACAACTGGTGAACATACTAACAGGGTAGTTTCTTATCAGGTGAAAATAATGACTCGATTGGAAAATAATAATTATTTTTAGTGTGTTTTTTTTTTTTTGGAATGGTACTTTGTAATATATAATTAAGTGCTTTTTTTTTACTAGTGCTATGTTATAGTGAAAATGCAACTCTCTAGCTTGTAGAAATCAAAGTTTGATATTTATTTCTAGGTGTCATGGGATCACGAAGAACTTGTCTTCATGCTATTTTGTCATTTT